>NW_019387093.1:0-7643 GCF_000671375.1 Centruroides sculpturatus | reverse complement strand
TGACGTAACGCAATCGGTGTAAATTCACTATACCATGGTCTAACATATACAGTGGCTATACCTGGAAATTCTAAACCCCCCTAACATATACAGTGGCTATACCAGGCATAGCCAACATACGGCCTGTCTAATGAATTTATGTGGCCCGCAATTAATCTTCCAATATTAGATACTCAAGTCCGAATGGCTCGATGATAAATTCTGATGCCTAAAAAAAAAGGTCAACAACTCATTTTCAAATTGCCCCCTTAACAATCGAATTGCCCCTTTGTGGGGTGTGGGCCCCACGTTGGGAAACACTGATCTATAAACTTTCTCCTTTATCTATAAATTTCTTTCTCCTTTCTTTAACATTCTCTTCTATCTCTTTTACTTTCTCTCTCTATCTCTTTTCTCCTGGTCGGTGTCGAGCAGTGGGTCAGATGGGAAGTATGCAAACAAGGCAGGGGGTACTCCTCCCCGTCGTGTCTCCACCTTGTCGTGGTGGGGAGGCTTGGTGATCTGTGCTGCAATGTCTTGATGGGGATTTCTCGTCAGAGTGTTGCGGCCGGGTCCAACTAAGAGAGACACACACCAATGCCGAGCAGGAAGGCAGAGGTAGCTTTCTGCCTTATCTTTGAGTAAGCCCTGTTAAAAAAGTCACGTGGCTGGTGAAAACCACTCTTTTATAGATGTTTAGTCTTTGGTCCTCGGAGTGCTTCAAGAATATTCTAATTATCGGTGTGTAAACAAGCATCAAGCTTTGACTGGAAGCATCTTTTAGACATGCTTGACACTTTTTAATCTTTTTAATCTAGCCCATTTTAGTGTTTTGATATACAGATGCCGAGTATAGGAAAATACTTCATATAGCAAATACATTACTTAATTTTCATAAGTAAACAGAACAGAATTTGCAAGAACCAAACTATTGTACCAGTGGCGTGCCGTGAGACTTGATGATAGGGAAGCTTGTTTCTGTAAGAAGCCGACTTCCAGGGGCAATCAGTTAAGTCTTTCTGTAAATGTATTTTTAATAGATTATTTATCCGACGTACTTAATAAACAAGTTTAATATAATTACCTCTGTTATTAAATCCAATATATTTCACATGCCCTCTAAATGCCAATTCTCGCTTTGATGAAAACATATAACATCTATTTATTTAGATATAATATATCTATTAGCAGTAACTATCTTATCTAAGCTTTATTTTGTTTAGACTACAGTATTATATCATCATATATATTTGTATGTAAAACTTATATATTATACTTTACACTTTACATTTTTCTGTTAATTGACTATTACTTATTATGTTTAATTTTAAGTTATTAATCTAGCTTATTATTTATAATGCAGATTTACATGTATGACAGATGACATTGAATGTGTTACGGTATATATCTTATGTAAATACATTGAAGCATATTACTTTATATTCCTGTGTTCAACCTTAAACATGTATAAACTGGTTGTGCTATTGCAGTACCAGTGATGCAATATTGTTGCATTAATAAAGAGATTGTGTGTGTGTATCTTAAGTTTAGGAGAAGGAGATGGTGAAAGGTATGTTTTTAGGTTTGAAGAGTACAGACCCTAAAAGGGGAGGCGGGCAAAGAAAATGTTGGTAGATAGAGGCAAAAGTGATGTTGGAGTGTCTCAAATTTTCTTGTACAGTACATTAAATAGTAAGTGGCAATTAAGTGTGTTTAATTAACTGGTAGGGGCCAAAGTATTGATACCAAGGAACAGGGGGGGGCAAGCGACCTATATAAGTTATAGCGTGATGTGTTGAATGGGGTGAGCAAGGGGAGTTTACAGTGTTTTAGTGCACAATAGTTAAGCTAGAATAATTGTAATGAGGTTTGTTATATTGAGAGCAATGGCCACCCAGAAAGAGGAGGGCAGTTGAGGGATTTTAATTTGGTGATGTTATGCTAATATTAATTAATGATGTAATTTATTTTTAAATTTAAGTCCTAAAGTGGCATTATTGCAATGAATTTTTAATTTTTAGGTCAAAAGTGCCGTTAAAGGGGTTCTAGGAGGTAGGTTGAGGATTCTAATTTAGTGTTATTATTATTATTTTTTACCATTTACTGATGTAATATTTTTGATATTAGTTCCAAAAGGGCCTTTCAAGGAGCTTGAAAGGAAGGTTGGGGATTTTAATTTGGTTAGGTTATTACTGTGCTAATAATGGTTATAGATGTATTTTTAGTTTTAAATCAAATGTGCCTTCCAGAGGGCATGAGAGGTAAGGTGTGTAATTTTAATGGTGCTATTACTATGCGATTATCGGTTATTGATTTAATGTAATTTTAATTTTAGATCCAAAATACCATTCTAGAAGAAAGTAATAGGAGTGATTTTAATTTAGTGTTATTATTACTATACTAATATCAATTGCTGTGATGTATTTTTAAAGTTAGACCAAAGAGCCTTTCAATGGCCCCAACATAGATACCTTCTTAAATCTATTTATGTTTTTGTCGCTATCTGGACCCTCCTCTGACTCGTCGGACCGCATTACAGCGCTCCGACACTCCAGTTGTCGTCGCAATCGGGGTATTTATGTTTTTGTCGCTATCAGGATCCTCCTCCCTATGATTCAATTTTAGATAAAAGAATTGTTCTATATAAATGCATATACTGTATATGGAATAATTTCAATATATATATAAATGTAAGAGTATCATATAAAAATTTATTAAAAAAATATAATTTCATATATAAATATGAATTTATGTTATGTAATTTATACCTATAACTATAATGAGTTACATTGTATTTTCTCCTATAAAATGAAATAATATATCTTCACTTGCAACTCTTGCATATAGTGATTATGTACGGTTATTCGAAAAACAAATCATGTAAGTAAATTTAATTTTTAAACTATTTACATCAATTCAATTTGCAAAGTAAACTGACGCTTGTAAAGTTGTAAGTGATAAGTTTGTTTTCCTTCGAGCCGATCAAAAGTTAACAGGTAAACAACTTCCAGTATTCTCACTCCTCCATAGGTAAATTGTGAAGTGACCACGTCAACTGACAGAGAAACAATAGTCCATTGGCCAATATTTAATTTTGTCTAATTTACGTCTTCCACCTATCTCGCTTCTAGATTAATTGGATTATTATTAAACATCCGTTTAAGAATTTTAGAAGACTATCTCCCTTCTTTCAGTATGTTAGAAGTTTATCTCCCTTCTGTCGGGAAGTTTGTTGTTCTTGTTCGTTTATTGTTGTTGTATACTAAATGTGGTTCCCTCTGAAAACTTCTTACCATCAAATTTTTAAATATGTTACATAGGCGTGAAAACTGTAGAAAAAAAACCGACACTGAATGGAGCTTCATATTCTTTAATTTAAATTTTNAAAAGAGAAAAAGGAAAAATAAAATTAATAAAAACCTCGATTCCCACGAGTTAGGTTCCGTGTTGAGATGAGTACATTTCTGTGTCACCCGTCACCTCATTGGACCAAAAAGATAGTCATCGCTGACGAAATCGGAGAAAGGTTCGAAAAAAAGGACTTGATATAAAAGGGACAGGAACGATGAGTAAGGGGGTGGAAGTTATTATTGGTATCTGTGTGCGCGCTCCGATCGTCTACCTCCCAATCAGATATTCTATAAAAAAGCAATAGGATAGCTGCTATACTGTTCGGAGATTGTTTATTCCAAGGTATGTTGCTGATAACGTGACAATAGTCACAACTCCGTAAACTAAAAACATCCTAATTTCCTTTTTCCATTTCTGTAAGAAAGATGAATAGAAGTATTTAATAAAAATTTATATATTTTTCACTTACTGAGACTAAGAGTATTACCTACTTTGTCTTCTTCTTGGACCTGTTGTTGCTGAAAGAAGAATAGTGGTATTTAATAAAATTTTAAATTTTGAAGAATTTATACTTCAAAAGTCATTGTAACTCTCCTCTGTGGTAGTTAAAGGATTAAAAGATAGACTCAAAAATATATAAAATTTTTTGTAAATAGTATTACCTACCATTACTATTTGATGTTTTTGTTTGGTGTCTTTTTAAGCTTTCATTGTGTTTATATTGTTTCGGACATTGGGAACAAATTTAATTTTTATCGTCAGAATGAGTAATCTCATGTTCTTGTAATTTTGATGGAAAACCGAAAGCTTTTCTGCATTCGGAACATATGTATATATATTTTTATTTTCGGATTCCTATTAAATAAGTAAGAATATAATACAGTAAATGTCGGTTAAGCCAGCACTCGATACAATCATGCAAAAGATCGATAAACAAACGTTTTCGAACCCCTTCTGGGCTCTGCTTCAGGGTCCAGTCAGTTTCTATAAAGATGTTCGATAGCCGTTAGACGTAGAAATTTGTTCGATCATGTCGTTTAAAGCTTGAATTTGAGTTGTAGGTTCGAATGGATTAACACAATCCAAGTCGCTCATGCGTGACCAGTTCGCCCGTCAGAGTTTGTTGGATGAATTAGAGCGTGTTGTGAATTAACTCCTGCCAGGCCATCGATAACAGCATCTCTTTTTTAAAATTTATGCACGTGTTGGTGATGGAGGATATAAATATGTGCATAGCATCTAGCCATTTGAGGTGTTCAATAGGAGGCCAATCGTGGAGGAGAATGGCCTGGGAAANGCTGGCTAAATGTACTAGTGAGTTGGAAATGTATAAGACATTAGATAGAGCTAATGTTAACACGATTTATGTTATATAATTACGTTAAACAACTAATTAAATAATAATTATGACAAATTATTAATATAATTTTATAGATTAGTAAATAGAAAATATTAATATTGTTAAAATATTATTATATGAGACGTTAATTAATATGCGTTTCTTTAAAATAAAACGCCCTTGTAACGGGCGAAAGCCTTCTACGCCAATAAAGATTACATACATACTTACAAGAGCCAACAAATCGAAGGACATGGTGGTAACGAAAATATCTTAAAAATTAATTAAAAATAAAAATTTATTTGAGTGACGTGCTTGAAAGGTGTAATTGATAGTTAGAGAATAATCCAACAAGATCAAGAAAAATTCGATAATAAAAAGTAAGTTCGTTTTGTCAAAATACCTTTACGTCAATTTGACATAATTTTTATATTTTTATGATAAAGCATAATAATGACAGCAATTTGACGCGAAAGTGTACGTTATTCTGACAAGATAAATACATAAAAAATAAATTATTTTCTGATTATGGAAATTGCTTTTTCATTTTATATATTGTACAGTATTGCGACGTTATAAAATAATTTCAATAAAATAAAATGATCATCAGGAAACGGAACAGACGGTCTTCATTAAAAATTGCTATTAACATTGGTTAACTTACAAATTTTCTCAACAAATCACAAACATGCATAAAAATCATATTTAAAAGATCACAAGAAAAATATTTGATCATAAGACAAATATGTAGTTTCGTAACCGTTTTCACAAATCTGTTAATTTATTAATTTATAAATATAAGGCTTACTTAATCATTTTATTTTAATAACTTTATCAATTAAACTTGCAAGACTATTCATTTGGATGAAATTTTTTCTGTACTGTTTATACTGTAGGAAAAAGAAATTAAAGATCCATTTTTCAATCAGCGTGTACATTTTTGGATCTTAGTCAAAGCCGGAAAGAATGGAATTACTTGCGATTTTTTTATCGAACCATCAACCGGTGAAAGAATAAATTTAAATTCTCCTGATTATAGATTTGTCGAAGCTGTTTGGAACAGCAGTAATTTTTGGATTAACTTAAGATCTAAGAAACAGGTGTTTAACATTTTGTATTATCCTATAGTTTTATGTATATTGTTTGATGTTATAATAACTTTTAAATTATACATTAGTATGTAGTTTAATCACAAGTATTAAATCTTCAATATTTATTCTTCAGAATGTGTTATTTGATTTGAAAAATGAGAAATTTTGGATGAAAGTTTTCCCCATTAAATTAAATACCAGTACAGCAGAAAATAATAAATCTTCATTAATTAATGTAATCATTATTTCTACTTTGATTTTTCTATATTGTTATTAAAAGCATTAAAAGTTAAATTTTAAATAGGACCAAATAGTTATGCCCGTATCTTGGACAGAACCCTTTAATATATCTAGCAAAGGTAATTAACATATTTCGGAAAATTTAAAAATTTTTAACAATAATTCTTAAAAACTATTTAAATTTTAGATTTTTATAGAAGATTTCCTAATGGAGCAAAATTAAGATGTTATAGTTGTTTAAAATATCAGAGATTCGCACCTTTTTATTCTGATGACGGACTTATAAGTGAAATTGATTACTATTCTGATAAAGATTGTAAGTAAAAATATTATATATATTTTATCTATTATTTACTTTAAAAATATTAAAAATACGTAAATAATTTTAGACAAATCACTGATAAAAGTTGAAAAAGTTTTTAAAAATCGAAACGATAATATGAAGAAACAAATTATAGATCGTCAAAAACAGACAATCCATGAATACTTTTTACCATTTAGAAAGGATAGTTTAAAAGGTAAGATTTTGCTTTCTTTTTTAATTACAATTTTATAAAACTCAAAAACTCAATTCTAAAGAATTACAATAACTGCAGTTGTGGATGATAATCAAAAAATTTTGTATTATCATCTTAATACCTCTAAAATAATCTTTAATTATCGAAACAGAACATATTTATAATGTGGACGACTCGAAGAAACCAGACGATGAAAGAACAATGATTTTCTATAGTGATTCAAGATTAGATGGTTTAAATAAATTAGTTCGAACTACAGATAAGCTTACAGAAGAATATACTGCAAGAGAAGATAGACTTTGTGAAAGAACTATCAGATATCACAATGTTAGCATTTTGCTTCGTCTAGCTGCAAAAGACAATTCAGACTTTAAAATTTTAGTAAGTTATCATTTGCTGTCGTTATTTCATATATTTAATTTTCTAATATATAATAAAAATTAAAGAGTATCGAAGAAACGTTTTCAAGAAACTACGATCTTTCTGCCGATCAAGATATTTATAAGAAAAGATATTTAATAGAAGATGAGACGTATCTTTTAAAATTTCAAACGGCAGATGATTGCATTAGCCATTCTCTTATAGACATAATAAAACCAAAAGAGAAGAAAAAAGGACATGGTTTTGTATTTACTCACGAAATGTGGTCTGGATTTCAGGTAAATTTGTATTGTTTTATGGACAGAAAATCAGCCTATTAACAATATGTAGCCTTTAAATTATATAAATATTATTATTACCAGTGGTTTTAATGTTTTGTATCGTCATAAATTTGGAAAAACTCTTTAGCTTGTTATATTTAAACATTTTTAACAGTGATCTTGTTTGGTTCTTCTTAAAAATTACTCGTCTTCTAGTAACCATGGCCCTATTTCATACAGTTCGTTTTCTAATTCAGCCAGTACCAGAACAGGCCATAGCACTATATGGAGAAATATAAGAGAAAGTAAAAAATGGATGAATATTAATAATATCGTACTTACAAGAGCCAACGCTGGCTAAATGTACTAGTGAGTTGGAAATGTATAAGACATTAGATAGAGCTAATGTTAACACGATTTATGTTATATAATTACGTTAAACAACTAATTAAATAATAATTATGACAAATTATTAATATAATTT
>NW_019387092.1:10197-14753 GCF_000671375.1 Centruroides sculpturatus | reverse complement strand
ACAAGTGTTTCCCTTATGGTATTTTCTCAAGTAATTAAAAAATTAAACAGTATTTATTATATTGAATTCATAAATAATTAATGAAAAATTTAGTAAGTATGTATTTAAAAGGTAAAACAACGATAAAAGGGAAAATTATAACTTTAAGAATGAACAATAAGTAATAATATGTAGCGTATTATAAAAATAAATGTCAGTTATGCATATGCATATTCCTTCGTGATCATACCCATGCAGGGGCGGATCTTGGTTTTTCGGGCCTAAAGTCCAATGGGGTCCCATTTTATGTTAATATAAATAATACTATAAATTATCATTATTATTGTATTATTAATAGGGGAAGTATACATTAATTCTTAATTTGAGCAGTGGCATAATGGCATTAAGATACTTTATAAAATTTAAATAAATTACTGTAAATAATGTTTTATTTTTCTACCATGCCCATCGTGGCATCAATCAGGACCGACGTATCCAGAAACTCTACGAAAAATTTCTGGAGAGTTTGCTCGTCCTAATTTTACAAATAGTCGCNATATTCCTTCGTGATCATACCCATGCAGGGGCGGATCTTGGTTTTTCGGGCCTAAAGTCCAATGGGTCCCATTTTATGTTAATATAAATAATACTATAAATTATCATTATTATTGTATTATTAATATCAACTATTTTTTACTATACGATAAGTGCTCAATACTGTTAATGAAAAAGTATTAAAAATTTATGATGATAATTCAATTTTTGTGGGCCCTTGACACTTGGAGGCCCAGGGTTTAAGCCCTTTTAGTCCCTATGTAGATCCATCTCTGTACTAATGCACAGAATTTTTTTAAAAGGGTGGGATTTTAAAAAAAACACATTATTTTTTATAACGTAGTTTATTCATTTTTACAACTAACACTATACAATAGGGTAAGGAGGAACGGAACGAGTGAAAAATAAATATAAGTTATATACAATACTGCAAATTGTTTTATTAAGATAGTAAAATTTTACTGTAAGAATTAACAAATTCATTTTTAAAATTAGGCTTTACATCCTTCATAAACGTCTAGTGTTTGAAAGATGAGGTCTCCTTTCTTTTCACTACATTCTCCGATTATTCTTTGTCACATTTTCACTTCTACTTTAAATTCGTCTTCATTGATGCATTCAAGGACTGATTCATAATTTTTGTATACGGTCTGAATGTGACATCATTAAAATTTGTATGCCTTTGAGGTAACAGGCAATCAAAACTGCTAAGAATTTCCTCATGCTTAATAAATCTAAAGTTAATTTAATAACAATATAAACACTGCCACATGGTAATATTTTTGTGGCGATTCAACTTCAATATTGTTCCATGTTGCTGCTTATTACTTAATTAATCTTGAAATACTGAGAGTGAAGTGATCTTCTATAATATATTTACCTATTGAAATTAGAAGCAGCTAAAAGAATATTAATAATAATTAATAGAATATTTATATAACGAACATTAAAATATTCTTGTATTTTTTTACAGAAAAAAATCAGCTTTTTATAATCGTAAGTATTATAATAAAATTTTATTATCGTAAATACAGTGAAATAAGAAAAGCTATTCATTAATAAATTACCGTGTTTAATAATGATTTTAAATAATTATAAATATAAAATTTCTTATAATTTCTTTAAAATTATATCAAATATTTATTATATAGCATGAATTAATATTTATTTCTATATGAGTTATATCTAATTATCAAATTATATGGAACACTAAACTAAAATGTTTTCATATACTGCATATGGATAACGATAGGCTATATTTTCAACGAGTATAAGTGTGAGGTACCGGACGGAAATCGAAATTATGTTTCGAATGATGAAAATCCGGTGAGTTAGTTAAGCTCTCGCCTTTCAGAATTAAACAAAGCAAGACTTAAAGTCTAGCTTAAACAATAAAAGTTCTTTCCAACAAAACGGAAAACAAACGGTTTGAATTGCGAGGGGATATCAAAGTCGAAGGAATTTTAGATGAACAGGAATCGGGTTAAGTCGCGAAATTGACCTCTCCCACGACCCGAAAGGTTTCAAATTGTCACCAGGTGACCAGGGGAGATCAATCGGAACGCGGAATCGAGGGAAAAACTGATAAAAACGCTCGTTTCAAGGACGCGACGTTCTTTGTTCTTTGTTCCAAACCTTTTGTCATAAAAATCTGCTGTTCGAGCTTTCATCTATCTCCGAGAGACGTTCGATCTCACGGAGTTGTGCGTGCTCTTCAAGCTTCATTACCTGTGACTAAGACTATCCTTTTCCTAGCTACAGTGCGCCCCGGGACCGTCGATTCTGTCGACCTTAACCGAGGAATCGAGAAAGACACACTACGAAATATTCGGGACTTTATGGGACTCTATCCTTGTAAATTTGTGTCGATGGATACGTCGAAACGTTTGTAAGAAAACTTTTTATAGTCTCATTGAACGGATAAAGATGGTAAACTTGTCTCAGTTCTAATTTCATGCTCACACACGATTGTTTCAACTCCTTGACTGTCTCGACAATCGTACACAGTCGGCAAATGTACTCTTATATTTGATGAATTTATGTAGAATCTTGAATTATAATATATATATATATATATATAAAACATATAATTTCTTCTCCACCATTTCATCTACATATAAATAAATAGATATGTTTTGTTGTTTTGAGAATGAAATTCATCCAAATGGTATAAAATTTTATAACTAGTTTTATTATTTCAAAGATTTCATTAATGCATACTATCCAATATTTTGAGATCTACTTTTAAATAGATAAAACTATAAAACTGTTTTAAGTATTCCAGCAGAATTTCAGTAAAGTTTCTATCAATTTACAACAAAATATAAAAATAATGATCATTTTATAGTTTTAAAGATAAATGAAAAATTTGATTCATTCGAATAATTAAAAAAATTATGTGATTATTTTATTAAAATTTTGTAACTCATATATAAATAAAATGCTTTATTTTAACATATAATTTAACAGAGTTTATGACAATAAGATAATAAAATTTGATATTTAAATATATTATTACTATACAAGTTTATTTTTTTCGTGTATTCACTGGTTATCAGTATCCTCCTTTTCCACCTCCACCACCTCCTCCGTAACCACCTCCAAGTCCACTGTATCCGCCTCCACCGCCACCTCCTTTACCTCCAAATCCACCTAGATCCACAAGAATAATTTCCTTGGATAAACCGCCACCACCACCTCCTTTACCACCACCTCCAAATCCTCCGTATCCTCCGCCACCTCCTCCTCCTTTACCTCCTCCGCCACCATATCCACCTCCTAAACTTCCATATCCACCAATATCAATTCCACCATAACCACCTCCACCTCCTCCTTTACCACCACCGCCGAAACCACCTCCCATTCCTCCATGCCCTCCAAGTCCAATTCCACCGTAGCCGCCGCCGCCGCCGCCACCTCCTTTTCCTCCACCGCCTCCTCCTCCGTAACCATGTGCATCTCTTAAATGCTATTAATAACTAAAACAGAAATGCAAACAAGTGTTTCCCTTATGGTATTTTCTCAAGTAATTAAAAAATTAAACAGTNTCCACCAATATCAATTCCACCATAACCACCTCCACCTCCTCCTTTACCACCACCGCCGAAACCACCTCCCATTCCTCCATGCCCTCCAAGTCCAATTCCACCGTAGCCGCCGCCGCCGCCGCCACCTCCTTTTCCTCCACCGCCTCCTCCTCCGTAACCACCTCCGTGTCCACCAAGTTCAAGTCCACCATAGCCGCCACCTCCGCCTCCTTTTCCACCGCTGCTACTTCCATAAAGTTCAAGTATATCGTAACCACCACCTCCTTTACCACCGCCGCCTCCTCCAAGTCCACCATATCCTCCTCCGCCTCCCTTTCCACCACCGCCTCCATAACCACCACCACCGAATCCTCCTTTTCCGCCTCCTCCACCTCCACCTCCTCCTTTTCCACCGCCTCCACCTTTAAAAAGTTCAAGTATATCGTAACCACCTCCTTTACCACCGCCGCCTCCTCCTCCTTTTCCACCGCCGCCTCCATATCCACCACCACCAAAACCACCTTTTCCTCCACCTCCACCTCCTCCTTTTCCACCACCCCCACCTCCAAGGAGTGCAAGTATATCGTAACCACCTCCTTTACCACCGCCGCCTCCTCCTCCAAGTCCTCCATATCCTCCTCCTCCTCCTTTTCCACCACCGCCTCCATAACCACCACCACCAAATCCTCCTTTTCCGCCTCCTCCACCTCCACCACCTCCTTTTCCACCGCCTCCACCTTTAAAAAGTTCAAGTATATCGTAACCACCTCCTTTACCACCGCCGCCTCCTCCTCCTTTTCCACCGCCGCCTCCATATCCACCACCACCAAAACCACCTTTTCCTCCACCTCCACCTCCTCCTTTTCCACCACCCCCACCTCCAAGGAGTGCAAGTATATCGTAACCACCTCCTTTACCACCGCCGCCTCCTCCTCCAAGTCCTCCATATCCTCCTCCTCCTCCTTTTCCACCACCGCCTCCATAACCACCACCACC
>NW_019387092.1:0-6813 GCF_000671375.1 Centruroides sculpturatus | reverse complement strand
TGTTTTACAAAACAAAGTTGTATTTTTCAGTTACTTAATTTTGACAATTATTCTTGCAAGATTTTTAAAATAGAAGGGGACATTTTATGAAGTTTGAACGGAAGACATGCTAGATAGCATATTTCGTGTAACCCTTATCGAAATACATTGTTTTATTATTGATATATTTAGTTTTTGCACATTGCAGATTCGTTAAACGAAGAAACCATAAGTAGAATGAAAAATTAAAATATTCTGTCTTGCAGTATAATTTTGACTTCACTATTTTAAAAAAAGAATAAATTATACTAATATGAATAGTACAATAACCTGTTACTTTCCTGGCTTTTATGTATACATAACAAGGGAAATCGAAATTGAATCGTGTCTTATTTGACCCTCCGAGATTTTTTGCAAATCTCCACGTTTTGAGACCTCCCGAACCATTTTTTTTTAAAAATGAAACTCATCACTACCCTCGAAATTAAGCTTTTTCCCATTTTATTACAATTAGTAATATAAAACAGTTTTTATAACAAAACCTTATAACAGATGGCATCACACACAATTTGATTTATTTATTATGCATAATAATATAAAAGTTATTTTTTAAATAAAATCTCATAACAGCCGGGAAAGTTACGCAACTTGCTGCTAGATTTTTTAAAATAAAAGTATATTTTGGAATGCAATTAAATTCATAAATATTCTAAATTTTATTAGTAAAGAAACTGTTTTAATAGGTTTGTTTTGGTAAGATGCTGAAACGCAACAACATGGGCGGCTTCCAAAGGAATGCCTTTCTATAAGAAAACTTAGTTGTTAGTTATGTGGATAAAATCCGGAAAACTTCACGTAGCCAGCACGTTGGTCAGACACGAACTCGCGACCAGTGTTCAATGGTTGTATCTACTCAACCACTGATAGGCATCTGGAATCGAATCCAAGCGAATACCTTCAGGAAAATTTTGAATGGTCTATCCAGGATACGTCGGACTCCATCTCTCTTCCCCATTATTTGATATGAATATTTGTTTTTCTTTTATTAAATAATAAGTTGCAATTTTTATAATATCCTTTTCTTGTGAATTAGTTTCAACAGGAACATTCCTTTGTCTCCAAGCAAAAAACTTCCGTAATAAAAAATTAACAAACTTACAGCAAGTGATGTCATTTTTAATTGATCGACAGAACGTCTTAAAACTAATATTAAACAAAAAAGACACATGGTTAAGCAAATTATTAGAATAGAACAGAAAAGATTAATTAGCGGATAGAAAAATTAAACATATAAAACTGACTCAAAATATGTTTTAAAAAATTATGTAGGCCATTTAGAATAACGTCACCGGCAATCTCTTACTAACAGTAGAAGTTATAGAATAAACGAACCCCGAGAAAACGTCATATGGGAAATATTTTTAAATATTAATTATCGATCTTCATAAGGGCCGCGAACATTTGAGGTTGCATAATTATGGTAGATTACTAACTAATTATTAGATTTTTGCTAAGAAGGCCATTCCTTTTTTGTATTGTTTAGTAAATTGTAAAGTTTCTATAACGCATTGATTACGTTACACATACTTATGACATGATGAAATTATTGTGTGCATCTCTTAAATGCTATTAATAACTAAAACAGAAATGCAAACAAGTGTTTCCCTTATGGTATTTTCTCAAGTAATTAAAAAATTAAACAGTATTTATTATATTGAATTCATAAATAATTAATGAAAAATTTAGTATGTATTTAAAAGGTAAAACAACGATAAAAGGGAAAATTATAACTTTAAGAATGAACAATAAGTAATAATATGTAGCGTATTATAAAAATAAATGTCAGTTATGCATATGCATATTCCTTCGTGATCATACCCATGCAGGGGCGGATCTTGGTTTTTCGGGCCTAAAGTCCAATGGGGTCCCATTTTATGTTAATATAAATAATACTATAAATTATCATTATTATTGTATTATTAATATCAACTATTTTTTACTATACGATAAGTGCTCAATACTGTTAATGAAAAAGTATTAAAAATTTATGATGATAATTCAATTTTTGTGGGCCCTTGACACTTGGAGGCCGAGGGTTTAAGCCCTTTTAGTCCCTATGTAGATCCATCTCTGTACCCATGCACAGAATTTTTTTAAAAGGGTGGGATTTTAAAAAAAACACATTATTTTTTATAACGTAGTTTATTCATTTTTACAACTAACACTGTACAATAGGGTAAGGAGGAACGGAACGAGTGAAAAATAAATATAAGTTATATACAATACTGCAAATTGTTTTATTAAGATAGTAAAATTTTACTGTAAGAATTAACAAATTCATTTTTAAAATTAGGCTTTACATCCTTCATAAACGTCTAGTGTTTGAAAGATGAGGTCTCCTTTCTTTTCACTACATTCTCCGATTATTCTTTGTCACATTTTCACTTCTACTTTAAATTCGTCTTCATTGATGCATTCAAGGACTGATTCATAATTTTTGTATACGGTCTGAATGTGACATCATTAAAATTTGTATGCCTTTGAGGTAACAGGCAATCAAAACTGCTAAGAATTTCCTCATGCTTAATAAATCTAAAGTTAATTTAATAACAATATAAACACTGCCACATGGTAATATTTTTGTGGCGATTCAACTTCAATATTGTTCCATGTTGCTGCTTATTACTTAATTAATCTTGAAATACTGAGAGTGAAGTGATCTTCTATAATATATTTACCTATTGAAATTAGAAGCAGCTAAAAGAATATTAATAATAATTAATAGAATATTTATATAACGAACATTAAAATATTCTTGTATTTTTTTACAGAAAAAAATCAGCTTTTTATAATCGTAAGTATTATAATAAAATTTTATTATCGTAAATACAGTGAAATAAGAAAAGCTATTCATTAATAAATTACCGTGTTTAATAATGATTTTAAATAATTATAAATATAAAATTTCTTATAATTTCTTTAAAATTATATCAAATATAATATAGCATGAATTAATATTTATTTCTATATGAGTTATATCTAATTATCAAATTATATGGAACACTAAACTAAAATGTTTTCATATACTGCATATGGATAACGATAGGCTATATTTTCAACGAGTATAAGTGTGAGGTACCGGACGGAAATCGAAATTATGTTTCGAATGATGAAAATCCGGTGAGTTAGTTAAGCTCTCGCCTTTCAGAATTAAACAAAGCAAGACTTAAAGTCTAGCTTAAACAATAAAAGTTCTTTCCAACAAAACGGAAAACAAACGGTTTGAATTGCGAGGGGATATCAAAGTCGAAGGAATTTTAGATGAACAGGAATCGGGTTAAGTCGCGAAATTGACCTCTCAGCCGGGAAAGTTACGCAACCTGATAAAAGATTTTTTAAAATAAAGAGTTGTAATTAGGATTGATGAAAATATGATTATTTTAATGATAGAAATTGTTTATGAATTACTGTACTGATTTTCTGTTATGTAATGTTTTTAAAAGGACAATTAAACAAGTTTTTAGAAGACCCAAATTTAGTTTCTGTATGTATTCACACGTAAAACAGTTTGAGAATATGGTTAGAAGTATGTAAGCTTAATGGTGTAAATCAAAGTATTATTATTAATTAATAAACTAATTCAGTGCTATAAAAACTTTTATCAGTACAAAATATAAAATGTTATCAAATTACTTAGCAAAATGAATATATTGCATAGTTATTTTTATTACATAATAACAATAGAGAGAAATCAATGCAATTTATATAACGTTGTATGAATTATTTAAGTCATTGGAAATATAAACAAAACAGATTTATTATTTTAAATGTCACATATTTTTATTAAATTCTTAAAATAAATAAAGTAAATCATTTAATTCTAAATTAATTTAAATAATAATAACTTAAGATAATAGAGAGAGAAGTGCAATAGAAGAGGATAAGAGAAATTAAGTATTAAGTAAATATTTAATTAAATTTATGTTATTAATACATAATAATACTGTATATTAAACACAGCTATCTCTCAGTGAATTAGTAAAATAATAGTACATAATTTTTAAAACAATATAAAAATTCAAAACGTATTTAATTTAAGAGAATTGATTAATGAAAAATATCCGATTCACGATAATAAAATATGATTAATAATGATTATAGCTTTCTTTTATATTCATAATGAAAATCGAATTATTTTTTTTCTTATTGCCATTATTTTCCCTTCGTATTTATGCCGGGAGCAATGATCTACACTTTACTATCTGTGGATCCAATTCATCAAACTTATCGAACAAAAAGGAAAAATTTATATAAAATATATATATAAAACTTATTAAAAATTTTTTAAAATTATTCATTTTGAATTTAATTACATGAACATTATCCTAGACTTTGCATTAAAATTTAGTATATCATAGATTATAGAAATTTACATAATAAGTTATGTAAATAAAATTGAATAAAATTATTCTTGTTGAATTTTTTTATGTTGTCTAAGAAACATTTATAACTGATAAGAAATAGGAAGCAAACCTATAGATAAAACAGAGACATAAATGGAAGAGAAGAGGACTAGAACAATTTTAAGAATTAATGATATGTGAAATAATAATTATTTGATAACATCAATAGAAAGATTAATGTTTTGTCTAGTATAACAGTTTATATTTAACACTATATATAAGTATATAGGTGTATTCCTTATTCTTTTAAGAACAAACGTATATAGGTGTATTCCTTATTTTTCTAAGAACAAATTTTTAAAATATTTCTTTGAGAAATATTTTAAAAATTTCAAATAGAAGATTAATGTTTGATTTACTTGCTTTACATAATAAGTACGCGAAATTCTTTTTATTTTTTAAGTGTATTTCTGTAAAAACTATTCTTGCAGAAATGATAGATGATGTGTTTTCAATGTTGATATAGACCTATAACACCATTTTTATGACATAAAAATTTTTTATTATTTATTCAAAGAGTTTAAACTATTTAAAATACTTTCAAAATATTATAAAAACTAAAATTATAGGTTACCAAATATAGCACACATTGTCTAATTCCATATGAATTATATAATAGATCATTTCTTTTTTGATATATTTGCCTTTCTTTATATTAAAATGTCTATTATTAAAATTAAAATATGTTTAATTGAAAGCCAAATAGTCATTCTTAGTAATTAATTTTATATTAATTATAAAAAAAGTTTACTCCAAAATTTTGAATGATTCAATCAATGATTCATATTTAATTGACTTATATGAGAATCAAACAATATTGCATATTATTTTTGTAAGTCTAAAATAGCTATAATAGTAATTTTTGTGGAGATAAACAATGAAATTGTTAGTTAATAACTAAATTATATCAATAAAAATAGGACAGAAATTTCTGATAATTTATGTGATATAGTTCTATTAACCTAATATATTGGTTATAAACTGTTAATAACTGTATTTGTTCTATGTTCTAGATAAATTTATCTACGGTTTGTTTTGACATTTTATCGTTGAGATCAAAACTGTCATAACGATGTCCAATATTTGATTTAGTAACTGAACAAATGGTCATAAAATTACCATCAATTTATGATTTTTATCGAAAAGAAAACCATTGTTAAAAGAAATTTAATGATTTGATTAATAGAGGAGATTAAAATATGAGTTTTTCTATGTTTAAAAAATTTATGGAGNTTGTAAGTATATATATATATATATATATTATGCATAAATCTGCATTCTGTCCTTGACATTCAGGCAGTTCACTCTTTCGTACAAAATACTTTTATACATGTAAATTATTTTTATTAATTTTTATATATATGATAACGGAAAAAAGTACAGAACAATATTTAACAAGCGGAATAAAAAAATACATGAAATTCCTTAAAATTAATGCAAACGTTGAAATTTTATGACAGACTTTTTCTACAAAAGTTATCTATTATATAAATTTACGATATCCTAAGTCAGAGATGAGGAATTTATTTTAATCGGAAGCCACATCCCATTTCAGAAGGATCTCATAAGGCTTCATGCTGTATTGAAGGTTGCGCAAGTGTATAAATTCAGCATACATATACAAAAATATTTTAAAAAACACTTTTGTAAGTCAAAATTTACGACAGAGAAGTTTAAAGTTATACTATTATAAATTTTATTAAGCTGTACTAAAAGCCAGAAAAATCTATTTAGCACCTGAAAACCGAGGATTCACTGCCCAAGCTGACTATTAAATAATTAACAATCTTATCTCAAGTATTGTTATAGCTAGTATCATATTAAAAATAATTTTTATTATATCAGATATACTTAATTCTTATTAAGAAATATAAAAGATAACAATGGTAAATAATATTAATAAGAGAAAGCAGGAAAATCTCACTTTCATTATTAATATTATTTTATACAACATGAATATTACTTATTTTTTTTGCCAAACTGTTCAGTAAAATTAAATAAATAATATAAAATAGTAAAAAAATTACATTTCAAAACAAATTTTTTAAGTAATAAGTAACTTTTCTAATCTTTTGATTAGTCACGTAGCTCGAATTTTATATCTAAATAGTTTATTAAAAAAATCATTTTTATTTTCGTACACATGTTCGCAGATTTTATTTATATAATCTCTTGTAAATGTGTTATTTAATTACCAAAATTGTGTATATTAGAGACAAAATTTTACAAATAAGCATTAAACATTTTACATTACTTAACCTATCATTCAGATCGCATTTTAATAGTTAACAATTCGTACATACATACGCTGTATCTCACATACTTATCAATGTATAAACCTTGTTTTTATTTATTAATTCATTTTAAACAT
>NW_019387091.1:0-14744 GCF_000671375.1 Centruroides sculpturatus | reverse complement strand
TAAACTACTATAAAGTAGTGCAACATTTGATTGCTAATAACTCTGATCAACACTTTTAGTGAATGCTACAAATTTAAAATAGAGTTTGTATACTTTTAACATAGTTATTAACTAAATTTTATTAAAATTTATTAGAAGACACTCTGACAGTTCCCTTGTAAGTGGCACTGCCTTTGCTGTTGGCCATGATGTGTGTGCAGGATGTGCTGTACAAGATAGTTTTGATTTCATATTGCAAAGCATGGCTTTGAAATAAAAACAAAAATGAATAACTAACAAAATATATCAAATTCTTTCTACAACCAAAACAAATATTTTCTAAACACCTTCTGTGTCCTTCCTCTGGTAAAACGGCTGGATTCCTTATTCTAAAACACCATTACGCTGGTTTTAAGGTGTTTGGAAAACGTTTGTTTCTTCAAAGTTGTGTATTTTATTGTATTTCTTCACACTGGTTAGAGGCTTCAGTAAGTAGATTTTATTTATTATACACACCCCGGTGTGCATGAAGAAGTTATATTGAAATTCTTTCACTATAATTAAAAGTTATAGCGAAAGAATTTATATTTTGGAATATACATGTTTAGCTTTTTCTTGAAGAGTCCAGAAAATAACTTTGAAGACAAAATCTGTCCACAAAAGGAACCACCATTTATTCACTTTGTGTTCCAGAATACAAACTTTTTTGACAACCAGCCTTTCTTTGTAGGCTACTTGGCCATCAAAATTAAAAAGTCCTTAAAAAGAACAGAAAATATCCAATTAAAACTACAAATTTAAAAATCAGAACTTGTGATATTATAGATGACTTCTTTCTTTCAATCCTTACCACTTGGGGATGTTTTGGGCTTTATATCTACTGGATAATAGGCACTGGCAAATGTAGATTTTTAGCTGTTCCCTGGTGATGAATCTTTGCAAAAAATTTTTTGCAAAGATTCAGGGGACAGTATTATGTTTACATAATTGTCATCTGACGAAATTCTACAATGTATATTCCAATTTGAAACATTTCATTCTGGTGATGGATAATGTAATAATATCTTAATGCAAACAATGCATGGTGAAATGACTAGCATTGACCATATCACATTTAATGGAAAAAAAAAGAAAGAAAAAAAAACTGAAGTATTATTTGTAGTTAAAAACTTATTATTAACAAGCAAAAATAATAATGTCTTTGTCTTATAAAAATTAAAAACATCTGAGCAAAATTTTGTTGTGATTGCATCTATTCATGCTGATAAGAAAAGATTCAAATTATTTGAATTTATGAAATTTTGGGTCTTTGGAAAATCCTCATCCTGCAGCCTTCAAACAAGCAAAGATAGCAACAATCCAAAACTGCTTTGTACATTCCCAACTAATAACAGTAGTAATGATAGCACAAACATTTAATGCATGAATATCAGATTTCCTACGATAAATGTGGTGAAATGCAGAGAAATCAAGAATAATCGACAAAACAAGCAATTTGGAAGATATACTCATGTCCAGTGATGAATAGAACACGATTTGCATCTCCAAATCCTTCCAATGCTTAATAAACAGGTACCTTATCAAACCCTGTTTACTAAGTATTAGACAAATGTTGAAGACAATTTGCTTAAGCAGTCATCTGTTATATTTTATTTTACAAAATAATTAGTATTAGTCCAAAAATGTTTTGTTTCAAACTGATACAAGGCATGTCAGGTTATATGGTATGAAATTGGGTGAGGAAAGATATACCTTATATCAAGTCATTACTGTATCAGAATATAAAATTAGTGTCTTTAAGAGATTTCATTTTCAAAACAGATCATTTATGATATAATTCTAGAAAGTTATATAAGGAGAAAACAAACCATATATGTATTGCATTTTACTTTGAATGTCATAAGTCAATGATCTTTGCCTTCTGATCCACATCTTCTGGAATCTGCAAGTGTTTTAACATTTTTTGCCAATTTTACAAAAAATTAACCAAATACTCTCATGACTTAAATTCAGATTAATAAATATTTATGAACCTCCAAATTTTTCTTTATTCAAACAAAGAATTAATTGAAAATGTGTTTGGAAGCTTCACCCAAAATTTATAAGACCCTTAATATAGTTTCTTCAATTATTTTCCTTGTTCCAGATATAAGTAAAAATTATATTTGAGATCTTTTCACAATAAACATTAATGAAATCAAGAGGATGACAGTAAGAGAAGAAAATAAATTTAATGTCATTCTTAACCATGTATTTATACTTTATGTGAAAAGGTTCAAGTCTAATATATATATGAATCTCATTCTCATTTCCATGTAGTTCTTACATAATTTCATTTGTGACAGCCTACAGCCTATACCCACTTCCCAAAACACTGAAAGAATAAGTGGTTCTATCAATATCCAAACCACTTATAAAATTGACTTAGTTCAGAAAAATTATTGCTAATCTAATTTTACACAAATTAAGTTAAAGTATTCTTCTGT
This sequence comes from Centruroides sculpturatus, assembly GCF_000671375.1. NCBI lineage: Eukaryota > Metazoa > Arthropoda > Arachnida > Scorpiones > Buthidae > Centruroides > Centruroides sculpturatus. Next base: position 12,279 of record NW_019387091.1, on the reverse strand, counting down.
ATTATGACAGAAGTAAAGCTTGTCCATATATGATTTTGGCCACATATCATTCCACTGATGCCTACCAGAGGTCAGTTTAATGAACAAATTTGTCAAACAGGAAAGAAAAAAAAAAACAATGTTCTGTTTTGTACACTTAAATAGTAATTTAATTTTTATTTTACTTGAATATTTTACCTTATTTATGCAGTTAGTTGGAATTCTAAGATAATGAAAAGAGCATGGATCCAAGTCCTGTACAGTACATAAATAGAGTTGCCATCTTTCTGGATTTTACCCAGAATCATCAAGCTCCACATTTGGAATTATATTATAAAATTTATAAGTACAGGTAACCCCTGTATAACATGGGAGTTATGTTCCAAAAAATTGCCATGTTATATGAAACAAAGAATTAGTGTGAAAAGGGGAGTTAGGTTCCAAAAATTAAAAAACATGCTGTTAACTCCTTATTTAAATTGGATTTATTATTCATTTATTATTCATAGGTAAAATACTATTTAAGTAAATATTTTACCAGAGGATTATTCATCCTATATGATGATCTCAGCATGAGTATCATCAACTGGTAACAGTTTTCTGGTGTGTTTGTTAATAGCAGTCGCTCTGCATCTCCACTACAATGGGAGTGCACTGCTGTTTATAAGCATTTAGGAATGACAGTGAAAGAAAGATGACAACATCTGCACTATCGATAGTATTGTGATGGAGAAATCTATAATTCTAAAATGAGCTTTTAGAGGTAAAAGAAGGATCCCAATTATAAAATTTAACCATTAAATGGATTATTGTTGAAAGAGCATTCAAAGTAGCCACAAAAACAATTAGAATGCTTGCGCGGAGTTATGCAGAGGTATAAAAGAACATACCCTTTATTACATTTCATGTTGTACAAGTGTTTTACCCAATTCCCGAACCATGTTAGAGTGAACCTGTGCTATAAAAGCACTGTGTTATACAGGGATGTTCCCAATTCTCAAACCGTGTTAGAGTGAATCCGTGCTATAGAAGTGATGTGTTATATGGGGTTACCTGTACTTCAAATTTTCAAGTAATTTTTAAACTATTCACCCGATCTGTCAGTTAAACTCAATCTTGACAAGAATTACCAAAACTTTTGTTCGACAATCAATAGATCTGAATAAGTCAACTTCTTAAACATGCAATATCCTATACTAAATATTTTGGCTGATTATTTCTTAGTAATATTAATGTAACTAAATAATTTTTGTGATTAATGAAAAATTATGTTATATAGTTAAATGTTATACTTTAGTTCTCCTGCATCATGGAAACACTCTAGTTAGATATGTTTCAAATAAATAATTTTAATAATACATGTAAAATGTTTATAAAATTAAAATCAAATTGACAAAATAGTATTTACACAGAATTAATGCAATTACTTTCATTTTACAATACAATTTCTTAACATTTCATCTAAATCAATACAAAAACCTTGACTGTAATTCAACTACCAAAAAAAGGAGAGATTATCAAGGTATTGTTTCTTCAATATATGGTCGACATTCTGAACACTATGACATTACTGTTCTAGTTGAAAATGAAGGGGGGAAACTTAAAAATTAAACTTTCATTTCAGCCCATTAGTGGTTATTAAACACTGGTATTTGGTCCTGATTTGGCTTATGTATATATAAACTGTATTATTGAAAACGTCATCATTTACATACAATAGTATAACCAACAAAACTAGTGTTACTATTGGATTTATCTACATCCATTATACATTTTATGACATTATGGTATTCTGGAAAATGCCAGTTGCTTTGGCTAGATTACATTAAAAGTAAGTATGAAAATAATTTGAAAATTGTTAAGTTAGAACTCAAAATTTACCTGTATAGTATTGAAATATATAATTTTCAAGTGTGTCGCCAAGATGCAACATCAGCCTTCATATTAATTTAAGAACAAATTTGTTACTTTAAATTGTTGTATTTTTAAATATTTTGAATTTTAGTACTGAGTTTTCATTTCAATTTATCATTTGTACAATATTCCAGTTTTGAGTATCAGCTTTTCAAAATTACTAAGGAATCTGTGGCTTCCAGATTATTTTAATGAGAGTATGAGAAAATTTGTTTTAAGAGCTTCCAAGAATAATAACATCAGTTATTGCAAAAGCAAACAAATATATACATAGTTAAATTATTCCGAAGTGTTTTTGCTATTATTCAGAATTGTTATTACATAAAATTAAGTATAGTTATTCAATACTTACCTTCAGCAGGATTCATAACAACATCATGACATATAGAAGCCAGTCCTCCAGCAACAGCTAACAAAAAATAAAGATAAAAATTTTAAATAAAATACTAATTAATTTTTTTAACAATAATCTTTTTATTAAATTATAAAACAAAACTGGATATAAAAAGAATTTATTTTGTATAAAATCTAATTATGCAATATATTCTCTTGATACAAAATAAAAAGTTTACAACAGGTTTTGATTTATCACCATTAATAATTAATTTTTAATATATTTCAGACTATTCATATAATTGTTCTTAAAAAAAATTATTGTATTTCATTTTCAATAAAATAAATGTAATAAAATGTATTATATAATTAGTTGTGTAACAAGAAAGGATGTTTTGTTCAAGGACATTGTGGGCAGATAATAGAGTAATATAAAGTGGAAAAAATTATATTATATAAGACTATGCATCTACTAAATAATTTCATTTTTATTTTCCCAGCTCTGTTATATGTAACAGAAGGAAAGTATGATTGGTCAAGAAATGATTCCTAAGACTTTTGCATTTTTGGACTTGGGACTTCAAAACATTGAGAAAGGAAAAAAAAAGTTTGGGTGTTTTTCTATGTCTATTTGTGTATGTAAAGGTGTGTCTATGTTTGTGTATTAGGGGAATTGATTCTATTAAATTTTGGCAGTTAAAGGTCAAGGGATAGGACGATATAGGGGATCATATCTCAAATAGAGCAGGACTTAATGATTTTAGTTGTTTCAGCATTTACAATTCTTTTTATAAAACTCATCCCTATCCTGAAAACTAAGATTTTTGCCATTTTACAATAATTAATTATGATATTTTATTTAATAACTCTTTATATAACAGATAGTACCACATGCAGTTTTAAATGTTGTTGCTGGGAATGTTAAGCAACTGATTATATATTTCTTTAAAAAAAATCCATCAATGTATATTTTAAAAAAACTATTAAGTTTTAATCAAAATTCCAATACTTTTAAAATAATTTCTTAATTTTATTGAAAAATAGCTTATTACTTGTGTCAAAATTACCGAAATTTTTAAAAAACTTTTATATATGACAGCTTTTTGCTTGGTTTTTATCAAGTTTACTCGGGCATATCCAATTACAATAAAAAAAAATTCATTGTTTCAATAAAATCTTCAAAAAATTGTTCCAAAATGATTTTAACTCATGTTTGTAATCAGTATGCCTTTAATTTATATTATAACTTGGAATAATTTTATGGCCTACCTTTTTTATGTAAATCTAATGATGGCTTTTGATTTAATATTTGCATTACTCACAGTATTTTAGCATTTAAGTTAGAAATAATTAAACTGAGATTAAAAACATAATTATTATTATTAATTTATTTTGTTACCTAGTAAACTCTTTATATATTACTTACATAAACAAAATGGTCCAAAAGTCAGTTAACTGAGATTACTTTAAGAATGATTATAACATCAAACAAAACAATAATGATATTTTAACAAAACAAAAAACATTCATACTTGACACAGTATTCAAAATTTTTAGGGGAAAAAAATACTAAATTCAGGAATAAAAACAAATTTTGTTCAGAAATGTTTTTTTTTTTTATCTTAAAAGAATATTTTCATCTGGGAAACTTTCAAAGTGCTTTAGAATGAATGTATTTAAAAAGAATACTGTTATATTCAAAGTAATTTAAATTATAAAAAATTTTATTTATTGTGACATCACCATAATGCTGGGTTGAAATGTTTAACTATATTTTAAGTTCCAGTATTGACATAGAGTTTTCCAGTAAAAATTAATTGAGTGGGACCACTGGTCCCTAAGCTTTCTATATCTGGTCTTGAAATTAATGAAGACAGACAGATGACATCTGAAAATTGCAATCTAATTATCAGAAAATTATAAATATACACGAATTAATATTAAAAAAAAGTATTAAATGAAATAAAGTAAAATCTAAATAGATGAATCGAACCCAAAGAAGAAATACACAAAAAGTATCAAATATAAAAAATTTTTAAAAAAATTATAAATTTATAAGAGCAATGACATGAATTAACAAGACATTACTAGATTGAATGAAATGTTAACAATTAAATATGAAAATAGAGTCAAGTGGATGTATGCATGTAACGTCACCCCAACTGCACTAATAAGGAGGAGGTGAAAGGAAGAATCGAATGAGGTGAGCTAAGGATCAAGCGAGATTGACAAAAGGCTTTCCAGTTCCAGTATTGACATAGAGTTTCCTGGTGACATTTAGACTAATTAGCAAGATTCATTGTGCTTTTTTGATATTTTTTCACATTTTTGCTTGTCAGTTTTTATGGAGATAGTTCTAAGATATTTATAATTTAATTTGTAAGTCCCTAATTGTTGGAAAAGTCTTATATATACAGTCGAGTTTGCATAAGTTGTCATATGTATATCAGACACCCTCAGTTAAGTAGTCAGTTTTCTGTGGTCCCAGATGACTTACATAGGCATTAATGTTAAAAACTCTGGTTTATTTGACACCACTGGATAAATTGACATACTTTTTCTGTCCCACACTTGTTTAGACATCTGATAAGTCAACTCCCCTCCTGAAAAAAATGAGTTCACACCACATAGCAGAATCCAATTTTGCATTTTCTTACCTTTCACTCGCGCACAATTTGCAGCAAGTGTTTCAAATTTCTGTTTGAAATGAGTATCCGAAACCTAACAATGCTTACGCTGAAGGAAAAGTACAAACTTGTATCTGAATTTGTTCTTGGAAGATTTTCTTGTTTTGAAAATTCAACTTGTGAATTTCAAAACAAGAAAATCTTCCAAGAACAACATTATTGTGAATTCTGAAGAAAAAAGAGGAAATTAAGAAACTTTTTCTTGGGTCTTCATTGTGGCTGTCTCGAAAATGCCAGAGAAAGTTGCTGTACAAAGATGTTGAAGATGCTCTAGTATGTTGGCTAAAGCAAATTTGTTCATTGAATCTTCCTGTTTCTGGGCAGACACTGAAACAAAAACTGATGGAAATCACTTAGATCAGCGCTGTCCAACTGGCGGCCCGCGGGCCATATACGGCCCACGAGTACATTTTAATATGAATAAATTTATGTTACTAAATTATTATTATTAATATTAAAATTATTTTACTACCGTGTTTACCCGAAAATAAGACAGTGTCTTATATTAATTTTTCTCTGAAAAATGCGCTAGGTCTTATTTTTTCCAGGAAGAAGAATTCACATTTATTATTGAACAAAAAAATTCCCAAGTCGAACTTAGACGAGAGTGACGTATATCCGGTGTGTCGAACTGTCGCATTTTTATAGCGTCAACATCGGACTCGATGACCAATTAGTGCTTACTGAACCGTAGCACTATGCAAATGTCATGTGGCGTGATTCCCGGCCGACCAATTAACCATCACCAACCTTCTTGGCCCCCGAAATGTTTGGTGAAGAAAATATGGCCCGCGGGCTATGATAAGTTGGACAGCGCTGAGACTTAGATACTTTGAGTAGAAATCAACTGTAGTGCCAGTGATGGATGGTCAGAGAGATACATTGCATGTACTGTATAAAGAGCACTACTTTATTTTCCTAATCGTAGTTTTGCGGTTTTTTTCAACTTTATTGACAAGACTATGTCTTGTTTATAAAATCGTACTGCCCGATTTTCTTACTAGCATAGAGGTATGAAGGAGTACATGTCGAGAGTTGATATTTGGCACAGAGTATTAGGTGCCCAAATCATTTGCGCATAAAAAAATCCAGACTTGTAGGTAGTCAGGAGACCGAGAATCGAGTCAAAATAAAATACAAAATGGCAGCCCTCTTCTATAAACAGGCAAAACAGCCACCTCCCCCCACCGAAGTCAGGTGGGGGAGAGTACCACCTACAGTCATTCTAAGAAGTGAACTCTGACCTTAGGACTGAACATGTAGTTTCTTCTATGTTAAATAAAATTTGTAATCTAATTTTGTAAATTTGGGAGTGCTTCAAATATTTAAGTGGGTTTTTTTAACATTATCTAGTATAGTAAAATTGTAGGACCAATAAAAATTTGACATTATATTAAGGTTGTCATTACATTCGATGACATTATAATCGAGTTAAACTGTATATTGTTTGTGCAAAATAAAAAAATAATTTTGGATGATACAATAGCCAAGATTATTTTTTTCAAAAATGGAAACTTTTCATTACGCATTGACAAAAATTCAATCTGGGCCAACATGCAATGGAGAGAAATTTTGAAATTAGTTGGGTTAATTTCATCAAAGATGCATCGTGGACGATCTCGTGGTCGTGGCTGGCAAAATTTGAACGACTGCGCCCAAAAGCAGTGATGTCAAAGAAGATAGGAGAATGAGAATGAGATCTGCCTTGAGCATCAAAGTGATTCCATCTCCGAGACATAGTCTTGTCCCAAATATGGTTTTGCCGTTTTACTTGTTTTAGTCATCATATCGAATAACTCAACACATTTCCACTTCCCCTTAGGGTGTTGACTTATGAGGACTCGACTGTATTTGTTTTTGGATTTTTCAAGTTTATTCCTCTAATGTTAATTCTTGATTGTTCATATTCAGATTTTTACTAATAGATTTGCATTACATATAGTAATTATTTTGGGTTTTTGACATTAATAACATTAAAAGCAAAATACTCATCCATCATACCAACACTACTGGTGTAAGAATAAATAACTACAAAATTACTAACAAACTAGCAATAATTCACTTCAAAAACGAACGTTTTCTGCCATCTTCAACGGTCATCATCAGGTTCGATTCCAAGAGTTCGAAAAATTGAGCATCAAAGTTATGCGCATGTCCAATGCAGAGCCTTAACAAAATTATTCGTGTGATTAGTTTCCTGATGATGACTGTTGAAGACAGTAGAAAAGGTTCATTTTTGAAATGAATTATTGCTGGTTTGTTGGTAATTTCATAGTTATTTTATTAAAATCAAATTAATGACATTATATTTATTGCCCATACAAAGTCCAGGCCCAGCACTTTCAAACCCTCATCCATATAATGCATTGTTAGGATATTACCTGGGTTTTTGATTTGATCAAATAAGATGTTTTCTTTACAGACCCACACCTAACTTTTGACACTCTTGGAGGATAAGTAGTGTGAGCATAAAGGGACTCAGCCATATGGCAGATTAGATAATTGTTAGAAGAATGATTACTAAAGCTAAAGCCAAAGCAAATGCTGATCTCACTAATACCGAGAAAGATGATTAAGTGAATGTGAAATATTCTTTAGAAACAAACAGATCAGACTTTTGGCACTTTCCAGGCTGTAAGAGTCCATTCATTGGGAAAACACTAAGTTATGAACCCTCCTAAGTGAAGAACCAATGTTGTTTTCTCATTTTTTTTAATCACCATTTTATGCAAATTTGTAAAAATAAAAAAGTGGAAATGGGCCATACTTATAAAGAATAATAAAGGATTAATTGTCTTTGACTGTTTTGTAAAGTATCGTGTCCAATTCGGTTATAATTTTAATACTGATCTACAATTTTATATGCTATTTTTTAAAACTAATTCTAATAACAACATAATTAAAAAATGCAGTAATTATTATTAAAATAACTTTTACACATATATTTACTTTTGGATGATATAAATACTTTGTATCCTTTTTAAAAATTTGTTAAGACAATTAAAAGTGAATGTCAGAAATAGGATTGGCTATATGCATTTAATGTCTTAATTTTTGTAGCTTGTTATTAATATTAATGGTAATTTCAACACTAATTTTTAAGTATAGAAGCTTAAGACATTAATATAATATATTACTATAAGAGTATATATTTATATCACTTTATCTTTTACAAAGTAGTTCTCAAATAAAACTAAATGACTCATCTGGAATAAAATTCTACTTCATTTCAAATGATTGGAGTAAATGTTATCTTTGTGATGCAATTTTTATGGCCATAACTGTAAATAAAATAACTCTGTTGAACTCATTATTGGATGAAATGATTGCACAATCTGTTGAATGCTTTTTGATATATGAACTAAATGATCAACAGATGTGTGTAGTAGTACATTTAAGCTACAGTTGTTGTTTGTAATAATAACATATGTAGTTCAGAGAAGAAAATAAAAAAAAAATAAATTTATTCAATTCAATTTATTACATATAATGCTACATTGAACATAAATATTATTTTACTCCACAGCCTTACCATTAATGAGCAATGTTGCAGAAATATGCCATTTACAGTTATGGAAAAAAAGAGGTTCACAGTGTAAGTCGGAATGAAAAACATATGAAATTAGGATTCCATCCTTGTTGAATAGTATTGCTTTTTTGTAGGCCCATCCTGAGTCTTAATAACAGTTCTACAGCACTCTGCATAGAATGGATGAGTTTCTTCAATATTCTATCCCATGCTTGTGATACCAAACTGTTTTAATATATCCCATCAGTTGCTGTTTATTTCAGGCCACTTATCTGCAAATTCCATGCCCATTATATGATTGGCATGGAATTTTGCAGAGAAAATACAATAAGAACTATTAATTGGCCAGCTTAAATATCTGTTATAGACCTATTATAAAATTTTTTTTACCTAAATTAAAATTTGTGTCAGTTGAAGTGACAAAGTGCTAACAAATTGTAGAGAAATACATTATATTTTACTCATCATCTTGGCAAGGTGACATGGCACAGAGTTGTTCAGGCAGATATAATTTTGCATCTCAAAATTGTTCCTTGATTGTTCGAATTAGCTTGGTAGATAAGAAGTTTTTGTAGAACTCTGCATTTACAGATCCATTTATAAAGTGTATTTTGAAATCAGTTTTACTGGATTTGTATCCTTACATCATTTGACTCATTGGGAACTTAATTAACTGTATCAAGCAATTCCTGTTATGTTAACATAGGGTTTTCCATCAGATCCATGAAAGTTAAATTTGAATTTATCCAAAAACATAACAGAATCCCACATGTCAATGCTCCAATTTACATGCTATTTAGCCCAAACAAGCCATTGTCTATGCATTTTACTCATCAATAATGGCTTTTTACATAGATGATAGTCTTTTAAACGTGGGATGCTCAGACACCATTGCATAGTTTGTGCACTCACTTTTGCTTGTCTATTCTTCCCACTTTACTTTTAGTTCAGAAGAACTAGCAGTAAATTCTTGCAGACTGAGACACTGCAACATCCTATCCCAGCACAGTATACTCTCACATTTACTTCTTGATCCAGCTTTTCTTTCAATGCTGTCATATTCAAGACTCCTTTGTAACAAATGCACAATTGCTGATTGATGATAATGCACTCTTTGCACTATTTTAAAAGGGTAAACCTTCAGTGTTCAAAGCAATAATTACTGACTTTTTATCTGGTGTTAACTATCAAAAACTTTCTACTTTGCTTTTAAAAGCACATTATATTTTCACATGTTTTTATACCAATGAATAATAAATATACCCACCTAGAAACACAGCTGTACTAGACTTTATATCATCTATGATATCATAAACATGAGAGTGCTTCTCATTGGTTGACAATCTTTAAGGTGTCTTGCAGGTCTGCTGTAGCAAATACTTTAATTTTAAAAATAAACCATTTTTGTGGGATTTTTTGAGCGACATGGTCACTACTATATTTATGTATTCTGAAATGTTTATAATCATTAAGTAGCTGTCAATAAAAAAACTTTGCAATAACTGGGTCTAATTAATCAGGTTATTTTCATACTATAATAAGACTGAAAATAACTAACAAACTCCATTTTTGCTTATGTTAATTAACAGACTTTTTGATTTATTCTTATAAATGAAATTAACATACTGTATTGTTAATTTCATTTATAAGATTTATAAGGCTTGCACATAAGGCATTTATAAGGCTTGCATACTGTATTTCAGTATAAATAAAATAATTAAAAAGTAAAAAATGTATCAAAACTTAGTTTTTAGGAGTCAATCAATAATAAAATCAAGAAAAATTCCTAATTCTTACAAATTCAAGAAAATCTACTTTGTTGGAGTAACAATTAATATATCTTATATTCTCAAAATGGATTGTGTCAATCCAAAAGAGCTCAGGAGTGTGAAATTTATTACATGTTATTCCAATAAAGTATGTTTTTTTCATGAATTTAAGTTAGTAAATAATTATCATTAATTGTTTTTGAAGTCTCTCTGCTTCATCTTCAAACCAGTGCTTCAAAATAGTCACACTATTTTAATACATGGTATTCAAAATGAAATACTGTTCAGAACAAACTGTACAATCTTTTCAAAACATTTTAAATGGCTATGTATTAAAATAGAATGACAAGTTTGAAGTACAGTGGGTGATTGGTTAATGAACATAATCCGTTCCAAGACTTTGTTCGCTATCCGAATTGTTCATTAACCGATTATCGATTTACCATAGGTTTTAATGGGAATTTAATTAATTTGTTCAAAAATAAAAAATATATACTTTCTTACTACATTTATTTATATGTAATAGTAAAAATACATACATACACAGTCTTGCATTTTTATTAGTCATGTTTTTTCCATTTGAAAGGGTTAAAGATTGCTTTTCACTCTTCTTCAGGATTTTTTGTAAGTAATTAATAGCATTGCAATTGTAGAAATAAATCCCCAAGCCTCAACCTAGTTTGGATGCCATTCTAAGATCGTTGTTCTGACATCCTCCCACTTCTTCAAAGGATCTTTAACAGAAGATATCGGCATTAATCCTCTTTTTCAGAAGAAACATATCTCGCCAAGTTTCTTGGTGTTCTTCATTCAAGAGTTCTTGGCGTTCTTCTGTCGTCAGATCCGTTTCAGGTTCCATTATGAACTCTTTGATGTTCTTTATTTCTCAAATGTGAGTTTTGTTACTCCTTTAGCTGCTTGAGTCTTCTTGATTATACAGTATTTTTCTTAAATAAGATTGTACTGCAGCCTACTGTATACCTGTTCATGCCATACTGCCCAGCAACATTAGGCATCTTCTGCCCACTACCTCTCTACCTTTGCTATTATACTCTCACCTTTCAAAAAGAAAACGCAAAACTTAACGAGTTCCCTACCCGACAGTCTTGCCAATACACAAAAGAATTGTTTTGTCAGAAAAATAAAAGGCTGGAATTACAAGGGAGAGTTTCAAAGTTCGGAGGAATACTATCCGATCAGTATATACCGGCTTGAGCGTCGATGTCTCCCACATTCCAAAAGTTTCGAATTGTTGCTCAAAGACAATGTATTTGGGCAATCAATCTTATTCATATTTTACATCACTTCTTCTCGTGTTTGTTCTGTGGGGTGTTCGTTGTCCAAACATAAAAATCTTTCGCAAAAGTGTTTGTTATCCGATCTGTTCGTTAACCGATCACCCACTGTAATAGTTTGAAGACAAAGCAGAAGATTTTGAAAATATTCACTGATTATATTAGCCAACTTCTAAGAAGTATGCTGGCTATATATTTTTTAGTTTTTAATTATGAAAATATGGATTAAAATATATGTCATTTTTAAAATAAATCAATTTTGAAACTTGAATAAAAATACAATATACAGGCATCCCTTGTACAACATGATTTTGTTCTAACATGGTTTGAGAATTGGGGAAATCTTCCATACAACAGTGTTTTTATAACATGATTTCACTCTTAACACAGTTTGAGAATCAAGATATCCCATACATAACATCACAATTTTTAAATAACAACACTGTCATTTAATAATTTTTATTCAAGCAAGCACGTGTTATCTCATATTTGCCAATGGATTGTAGAATATTGAAATTTTCAATGTTGTTTTGTTCCTTTCACTTGGTTTTCTTTAATGAGAACTGATTGTACAATTTTTCTTCTCCAATCTCCTAGCTTTCCCATTCACTAGATGTCACTGTCATTGGTTATAGTGCTCTAAGCCAGTGTTTTTCAACCTGTGGGTCGCAACCCCAAGGGGGTCGCGGGTAAAAGAAAAAGACAAGTGTTTGTAGATCCTACACTACATTAAAAAATTCAGCGAGAATTACGGCCCACCCCAGAAAATGATA
>NW_019387090.1:2240-16457 GCF_000671375.1 Centruroides sculpturatus | reverse complement strand
AGTACAATTGGTTTTTCAATCGATATTTAGGTCTCAACAGAAAGAAAATTAAATACATAGTTTTTAAAATCACTGATATAGTTTTAATATGACCCTGGGGGGTCGCCAGAAGTTTTTAACTTGTAAAGGGTTGTATTCAAGAAGGTTGAAAAACACTGCCTTATAGCACAGATTCACTCTAACACAGTTTGAGAATTGGTATCATCCCCCGTATAACACGGTACTTTTATAGCACGGATTCACTCTGACACGGTTTGAGAAATGGTTAAAACCCTCGTACAACATGAAATGTAATAAATTTTTACATACTTAAGTACTAATAGTTCAGGAAAATTATTATTTTCGTGAACTATTAGATCTTCAGTGTGTAAATTTTCTTTTCTCGTCTCCATACACATGGTCCTTCGCGAAAATTGTTTCAATTTTGCCATATCTCGATGCTTCTTCTTCTGGTGTTGCCAGATGTTTTCCCCTTATTCCATAAGTGCTTAGCACCATATAAGGAAATTTATAAAGATCTTTTAACTAGAAGCAAGCAATCTAAAATTACATACACTTTTTGCAAANTCTCGCGTATTTCCGACAGTTGGTCCGTCGTTTTCCGATGTCTCGAAGGTCACACCGATAACGGGCCCTGAGCCCTTTTTATACCAAATTTGAAAGGATGAAAACTATGACATTATTAATGATTTATACACACACCTGTTAGTGTGTTGATGTCTGGATCTAGCTAGTAAGGACCACTGGCACAGAGAAGTTTGTTTAATTTATTGATATTGGTGTCTAGAAGATATGATTTTATAATATAAATTTGTATAGGTTTGACGGCTCTCATCCATAAATTAACATTCAGCTGACAATAATTTCTGTAAACTGGTCAACAATCTACATATTGTTTATATCAAACGTCGCGTTTGACTACGAACGAGGCGATCTATTGCTGTAAACACGTGTCACTTGCAACCAAAGAGGGTGTAAGAAACCATCTCTTATTCCCGTCTTGTTGATATTAACGTCTATAGAATTACCTTTAAACAAATGGAGGAGATTTCCTTCATTGATATTTTAACATTCCCCCATTTTTTTTTATTCGAAAAGAGCGTCTCGGTCATTGATCGCAGAAGTCCCCCTTTTTCCCTTTATAGAAAAAACCCCGAGGTTTATACTGTTTTAAGACAGAAAAAGAATTTCAGACCTTCACAATACAAAAGTAGACAATTTAGAAATCAGTGTAGTAATTTATTAACAGTATCTGAGATATAAAAGAGATACAAAATTGGAAAGTCACATAATTTGATTATGATTCATATACTTAGAAGCATTGCGGACATTTTCTAGATTCGACATACTGTTATAACTCTTGGATCCTGGGTCCTCAGGTTAGTCTCACCATAATTCAAGGGGTACCCCGTTTTCCATGTCTTTTTGTATGAGCTTGTCATCACTTTGGTCTTTTTAACATGTTTGTTAAATTTTATCTACGAAACTTTCTTTATATTCAAAAGACCAGAAAATATAGTGTGTAAAGAACTTCCCATCTGAAATATTTAAAGGATGAATTCAGTTATTATAATTCTAATTTTAAAAACAACACAAGTAAAATAAATTTCAAAACACTTTTATTGGAAACTTTTTTGTAACCTTAAAGTAATTTCTAAATGTCAAACACAGGCAATCTTTACCGAATCTTTTCATAAAGTTTAGAATCTACAAAATTATTTTTATTAAAGCATTAAAATAACTTACAGTACGTATAAACATAATAAATGTTTTTCTCAATAACAATAGATTTTAAATGTTAAACCTTTAACTTTTGTTCCAATTTGAGATCGCAGCCAGCAAATCTTCTGATATCTTGAAAGGACGTTTGCATCTGAAAAAAGGAACAACACATTTAGAGGTCTGTAAATATAGAAAATAGTGGAATTTTCAAAAGAAATACGTTACAGTAGATGTAAAAGCAGAAAACAGAAATCCGGCTACGATACAAAGGAAAGTGAAGCTAAGACACATTGAAGAATAAAACAGTTTCAACGCAAATTTCATTTTCGAAAAGATGAGAGCAAAGTACAGTAGACTTGTTTCTAATAATAAAATGCCGTATAGAATTGTTAATACGTAATTGAATGGTCCGTTGAGGTGATCGGTAAAGCGCCAAAGTTCATCGTGTTGTGCCATAATTCGTTCCAATTCCGAATGCAAATTCAAATTTTCCTTATTCAGTAAATACAAATCTTCTGATACATTTTCGAATGCATTCATTAAAGTAAGTAAAAACAAAACAACAAAGAAATACAGATATATATTNTATATTAATCTGTATCACTTAAGAAAATTTTAATAAAGATATTTAACTTAAATATTAAAATATAGTAGCATGTTTTTTAATTTTTGGAACCTAACCTTCCTTTTTGTACTAGTTCTTTGATTCGCATAACACGGATTTGCACATGGCAGTTTTTTGGAACATAATTACCGTGTTATACGGGGGTTACCTGTATCTGGTATCTGTGAAAAGTATAGTTTATATAGTACATTCTTTAACTTTAACAGTTTTTATATTCTGTGTATAATACTACGGTGCATGCAGACTGCTGATGAAATCTGTGTGCTGTGGCGCACAGATTTTGAATGTGCCCAATGACGTTACCTTGGATACATTGCAAATTTCAGCTAATAAGAATAAATTATATGACTGTTTTGTCATCTGTCTTAACCAAAACTTTGTATTTTTATATTATAAATGTAAAATGATTGTAATATAGGAAATGACTGACGAATAGTAATCAGCGGTATGACATGTTCTGTGATTATGGTTACAAAATGTGTTGATTCAAATTTCTGTAATACTCCGTTCGCACCGAGCATTTCGATCTAGATTATGACTAAGGTCGGAGCCTGTTCTGCGGTGCAAACACTCGACCGTTTCAATCTTGACTGAAACAAGGTTCAATCGCGATTGACTGGAGAGAGTTCTCGAAACTAGATCCAGTTATAAGAGAGATCCCACAATCCCACGCGCGCGAGAAAATACAAGATGGCTGCGGAACACATGTCGGGCTATTGACAGAGAAATAAAAAAGACATCTAGAGAGACGATGACATCTGTCTATTATTATATGTATGGCAAGAAAAAGTATTTATTTCTGACCAAAACTTCCATTTTGTTTGTTGGTGTTCGTGACTTACTGCGTAGTTACGTCAGTTTTATCATTGCGTGTAATAGCCAGGTTCTTCTCGAGCGGACTGCCTGTGCGAACAGCACGACGTTCGACTAGCGACAATCACAATCCAGATTGTATATAAATCGAAATCGAAGTGAGTCGTGGATTGTGTGCGAATGTAGTATAACTCTGGTACTTTGAGGATCATAATGATGGTCTGTCTTTTAATTTCTGAATGAGCATCTTGTAGCATGTCTGATGAAATTTTTATATTATAAAGTATATATATAGACCATCATAAATTCACTTAAATGCATAATATGAAGAGTTCTTAATGAATAATATGGAGAATGGACATTGATTTATATGTAGATAATAATGATGATAATTTGGTTCTGTGATTGTGACAAGTTTTCAGATGAGAATTATAATTTTTTACTATAATGTAATTATTAGAAATGATGAATTTGCTATTTATTTTTAAAAATATTTTATAAATTTTCTCTTAACTAAAATATTTTTATTGAATTTCATACATATCGTGCATTTAATTTTTAGCGTCGTTATTATCCAACTGAAGATCGTCCTAAACTGAAAAAATCCAGGAAGATGGTTTCTTTTTCGAAACATAAACGCTACTTGAGGAAAAGAATCACTCCCGGAACCGTTCTTATTCTTCTTGCTGGTCGCCATCGTGGAAAGGTAATGTGGATTTTTATCTTGAATATTGTAAATTTGGCTAATCTTCAATGAGTGTCTTCTTTTCTTTTGGAAATAGAGAGTTGTTTTCTTGAAGCAATTACAATCTGGACTTCTGCTAGTTACTGGTAAGTGTTTGAATTTTAGATAATAACAATTTGCACAGCCTAAGCACAAACCAAATGCATTACAACAATTTTAATTATTATATATTATTCAGGAATGCTGTTATGCATGCAGTGCAATTGTCCTGCTAATATATAATTTATGTATGAAATAGTCTGTATTAATTTCTTTTTATGTTGAAATGTGACTTGCTTTTGTTACAGTTAAATATTAAAAGGTATTAAGAACCAGTAAATATTCAGATTAGGACAAAGTGTTAAATCACAATGTGCTGAAAGTACTTGAAATCCTTGATTAAATTTTCAATGCAAAACAGAAATAATGGCAGCATTTTTAGTTTGCTGCAGTATCATGTTAGATTTGTATGAGTATAGAATATAGATCGTAGGTTAAACTCTGATAATTTGCAATTATCCAGGGTTGTGAGTAGCACTATGAATGTGTTTATAGTGCCAGACGATACAAATCTGGTGAGATGAGAGAGACTTGCCCTGTTTATATTTCTACTTTCATAACACAAGTCCAGTTGTCCTGATAGGATATGCAACTTGTGAGATATAATGTCTGACATTTTGTGTTTATTTAATTAATGTATGATTGCTACTTCAAATCTTACTTTGGATTTAGATGTCCAAATTATTATAAATGCATGTGCCTAGTTGTAACAAAAGATAATAATTGCTAGAAATTTTAGTATTTCTGTTAAATTTTTCAAATTTAGTGCATTTCATGCTTACATATATGCAAATGAGTGAGTTAATGGTGATTTGAAAAATATTTTAGGTCCCTTTAAAGTTAACGGCTGTCCTTTGAGACGAATCAATCAAATTTATGTTATTGCAACAAGTACTAAATTGGACATTAGCGAGGTGAAGATTCCAGCACATTTGAATGATAAATATTTCAACAGGAAACATTCAAAGAAAGAAAAGAAAGATGAAGGAGAAATATTTGAACTGAAATCCGAGGTAAGTTTTTAGAAACTTGTTCTTGTTATAATACTTCTAACAAAGGAACCAAATTTTCTATGTAAGTGTAATTATTAATACTTTGGCAACTATGAAAATTATATTTGAAGAAGAATGTTTTTCTTCCAGAAGATTTGAAATTATTTAATAAATTTTAATTTAATTATAATTATTAAATGTAATAAGAGATGTTGTCTGACGCCTCTCTCTAGTGATAAATTATTCGGTAATTAATTAAATATAATCGTGGGAAAGTGATCTGATGTAATACGGTGGTCATTTGGCTTTACAGATTTATTATGTTTCATTATGTTTAGGAACAAAGTTTAAATTCTAACAAGGAGACCCTATGGTTTTGGGGAAACTTATTTTGATGATCATTGGTGTAGAGGTAGCACACCATGCGAGTGTACTACCCGTAAAATAGTAAAGTGCAACACTCAAATATAATCGAGAAAATTGAACGTAAAGTTTTCTTTAGAACTTGACATATAAGTTATGCATATTTCTGC
This sequence comes from Centruroides sculpturatus, assembly GCF_000671375.1. Taxonomy (NCBI): domain Eukaryota; kingdom Metazoa; phylum Arthropoda; class Arachnida; order Scorpiones; family Buthidae; genus Centruroides; species Centruroides sculpturatus. The sequence goes on along the minus strand of NW_019387090.1, from coordinate 10,988 downwards.
TTGAGCGTGCTGTGGCGTGAGTAGTAATGCTCCTGACCCGTACGCTTGCGTGCTCGGGTATACTTTTTCCTTTTTTTTATTCATAAATACTTACAATGTATTTACTTATTTACTCATTTAATTATTGATTTTTTTGGTATTTTTATTATTTAGTTATTTATTTTAATTTAATTTCTACTATTCCGAGTCTAATATTTTTATTTTGAAAACTCACCTTTGTCAAGTTGAGAGGGAGCTACTTACGCCGGGTTTGAACATGGGTCTATAGCAGGACTGTGGAGTTTTGGTGTTTTAGCCAGTCATCAAAAAATCCGCCATCTCTGACTCCTTTTTACTTTACAATTTATTATGTATATAAAATGGAAAAGTATTAAAATTGTTTCAAGTTTGTCCTGCCAAATCTTTTTTGCAAATCTACATGTTTGGAGACCTCCTGAACCTCCAAAAAAGTCAATAAAAAGGGAAAAATTAGCGCGTGTGTGTGTCGATGTTTAATTTGTTTAATTTCTTTATTTTCTGTTCTGAAATATGAAATAATATCTCAGAATAGGTAAAGTTTAAGAAACGAAATATGGCACTGTAGCTTGCGTATAAAGGGGCATTAATACTATTAAATTTTTGTTCTTAATTAACAGGATGAAGACATAAAAGGGGTCATGTTTCATATCTCTTAATGAATATTTTACATGTTATTAGCATTTAAAATTAAAAAAAAAAAAATAAAACTCAGCTCTACTTTCAAATTAAGTTTTTTTGTCATTTTATAATAGTACAGTAAAACCCGTTAAGATGTTCTCACCTAAGATGTTAGAATGTGTATGGGGACACAATTTAGTTCAACAACTTTGACGCTTAATATCTAACTCCTGTGTTAAACCATCTGACTCCGAGTATGACCACTCTTACCACAGAAATTATTAGGCTTCAAACAGGGTGAACAAAATCATGCCCTCCACACACAGTCTATCATTCACACATATAGGAAAAAACCTCGAATCTTTTGCATGTCTTGAAATTTCAAGGTGTTCCGAGTCCAAAAATGTAAAAATTTGGGAGGGGTCATTTTTTGACCAAGCGCTACACTTTTCCTCTGTTATATATAACAGCCGGAAAGGTAAAAATTATCGAATACATATTTATATATTACTTAGCTTTTAGCTTTGGAATAAAACGTTTCTAAGCTCTATCTTTATTAGAACTCCATTTATTGAATCTTTTATTCTGAGGTCACATGATGACATTAGAATTTCAGGGTCTCTTTCGGTAACAAGTCCGGCTCTGGTTAGAGTTGGAATCAGATGGTAAGGAAAAGTCTGAGTTGGAGTTGGTAGATTTTTACACGATGGTATAGTCTTTTTCTAATCACACTTAACAGTTCATTTCTGAATTTTGACACAAATAGATGTATTTGTGCAGTGAAATTTATTTTGAAAAATTATTTTATAATTAAAAAAAATGTCATCAAAAGAAGCAAGTTTTTCACATTATGACGAAAAAACTGTTGATGATAACTCTTTAAACAGTGATGTATCAAAGCAGTGGCTGAAAGATGGAGTAGTATATTATGAGAGTTTACTTTTTGAAAATAATTTCATTGCAACAATATCTTCTGATACACTATCTGAAGATGCTATGCTGATAGGCACAGAATTATACAATAATACATTGGGTGTGTTGAATGAAAAAATTTTATAATTGATGACGAATTGATTTATGCCCAAGAAGAGTGAACAGAAGGAAATTTCGAAGCAGTTAAAGATGACTCATCTGATGACTATGTACCTGGTGAAAAAAAATATAGAATGAAGGAATATATTTCACTGGAATATAAAATCAAAGTTTTAAAAGTAGCAAAAGCCCACTGTACGTGGAAACTACAAACATTACAAAAAAAAACAACAGATGTAGTCATTTGAAAAGAATGGATCTTTTAAAATTATGGGGAAAAATGTTAAATGTGGTGGAACTACTTTTGATAAATATTATTCGATTGATTCTTGGATATATGACCTCTTTGTCGAAACGAGACAAAATTATAAAAAAAAACTAAAAAAATCAATAAATAATAAGAAATAAATGAATGAGTAAATAAAAAAAAGAGGGGAAAAAGTATACACAACAAGAGAATCAAACCTGAGCACGCAAGCGTACGAGTCAGGAGTGTTACACTCATGCCACAGAACGTTCAAGCAGAAGTATGTGTAACTTATATACAAAGTGCTAAAGAAAACTTTAACTTTGTTTTTCCCGATTATATTTGAGTGTTGCACTTTACTATTTTACGGGTAGTACACTCACGTGGTGTACTACTTCTACACCAATGATCATCAAAATCTGTTTCCCCAAAGCCGTAGGGTTTCCTTGTAAGACAAAAATAAGTTTGTTGATAACTATGTTTGCTATTTTAAAATAAATTACATATGAAGAATTAATTCATAAATTATAATATATAATAATACTCTTCAAATACACAACAATCTATAATAAACCAATAACCGGTGTGAAATTCTTTAAAAAAATTGGCAAAAGTGTTTGATTCCCCTCCTGAGATCTTCCTCAGGCTTATTATTTATCTTCTGTTATAACTGGATTCTTTAATTCAAATGTTTTTTAAAAAATTTGAAATGTGACCTTTTCCGAAAAAAATATCCCAGAAGGGGAATCGAAAACGTTTGCTGGTTTTTTGAAGAATTTCATGCCAGTTATTGGTTAATTATAGATTGTTGTGTATTTGAAGTATATACAACCCGGTGTGGTGAGAAAGTAAATATTATAATAATATGAGTGATATATATATATATACTTTTTATCTAACAATTTAAAGAAAATAGAGGAAAATTCTACTTGAAGGAACACCGTTTATCTATTTATCTTATGAATTTGTATCACCAGAGTAAGTTGTAAATTGATTATAATAATAATCAATTTGAGAATGTACAGTACAGTTGTCTGTTTCAAAAATTCACGTATGGATAGTTCCTCGACTTTCTAAAACATATTTCTTAGAATGTGCATGGCTACCCAAAAGATTAACATTAGTTAAGTGTTATACTGTGAGTTCTGTTTATAGCAAAGGTAAAAAGAAAGATAAAAATTTTTTAACTTGTAAAAAACACTAAGAACAAACAACTATTAATTAAATTAATCACAAATAAAACAAAATGAACATTGAAAATTAATTCCAACAGATAGTGTTATTGGATTCAAAACAGACAAAATAAACTTAGTTGTTATAGAGATGTTTTTTGTCTGATAAAAAAATGTAGAGTAAGTTTGATGTAAAATGATTTGATGATGATAAAATTGATTTCAGGAATACACTGTGAATGAAAAGCGAAAGAAGGACCAGATCGAAGTGGACAGACAACTGATAGAGGCCATCAAAAAGCATCCTGAGAAAAAGATGATGTTCTCTTACCTGGCATCTGTCTTTCAACTGCGAAATAAAATGTATCCGCACAGAATGAAATTCTAGGTGGAAAAATGTGTAATAAAATTAGTTTGAGATTTGAAACGCTGTTCAGTTTGTAAATATTTCAACACTGCGACAGACCATTTTTAAAATTGCATGTCCAATGATCTTTGAAGTCATTTTTTTAGTGTAAAGATTGAAATTAGAGTCAAGAATATAAATCACAGACTAGTTTTCACTGTATGATTTATTTATTTTATATGACAATTTTTAAGATGGATGTTCCAGTTAACATATTATATTGGAATTATAAATGTGTTCTATTACACATGTACTTTGAAATGTCTACTGAAACATTCATTCATACATATATATATATATGTATGTATGTATGAATGTTTCAGTAGACATTTCAAAGTACATGTGTAATAGAACAGCGGGGCCGGTTTGTATATATATACAAACCGGCCCGCTTTGGTGCATTACCGGTTGTGTACACTGAAATTACAATGCTCAGGTATATATGTTGTACACATAACTCTTATGATGAAGAATTAAAAGAACATAAGAAATAAAATACATAAAATAATACATCAATAACATGAAAATCAAAATGAAAACAACAAAAGTTTTTCATTTGTTGATCAATATACAAATTGATGACAAGTTGCTGTTGGTGAGCTTTACATGTTTTTCAATACTATTATTATCAAACATATATATTCTCGATTATGCAATATATAAGACACAATAAATAAGTACAATAAGCAGCAACTTGCCAATCAGAGAGAAATACTTGACGTTAAAAGTGCCATTGACACCAAAGTACAAACAATAAAGGAAATTGAATGTATGCTAAGCACATACAATTTACATGACAAAACGTATGGTCCTTGGTAACAATTATTAGAAAGAACTAAGATCATTAATTAAAATACAATAAATAAATATATGGCGATATTCATTTTACAGTTCTAAAATACAAATGTCAGATCACAATCTGCAGATACCCGTTAATCCTTGAGTTTGTGAAGTAGCCTCGCAGATCACTGTATTATGTAGTCAGTTCTTTATTGGAATTGTTTTTTTCTCTTATATACACTGGACAAGTTTTATCCATTGTGTTGTGACAATTCTGTACACTGTTTTCTCAAGCAGTTAGCACAGTTCGGTGAGTCATGTTTGTTTTGACAGTCTTTATATAAATGATTTCCGTTACAATGGCTACACATTTTCTTTTAAAGAACAATTTTTTGCAAAATGTCCAAATGATAAACAGCGATAGCGCTGTGTTATAGGGAGAAAGTCAAAGATAGGACAGGTTGTCCAAAGAAGATGGATTTTTCCTGCTTTTATCATATTCTGTCTAATTTGTGGAGATACTTCAAGAATTCAGGAATTTCTCCTAATTTGGCATTCGGGTTATGTTTAGAATATTGTTAAATCTCATCGATAATTCCATAGGCAGTTCGGTGAAATGTTTTGACCTCACATTCCATACCAATCAAAATAATAGGTTTTAAACATTTTTACGTCTAAAATTTTAACTTAAAAGTATGTTCAATGTCTTCGTCTAATTCAGACGATTCCAAAAATATATAACGTGACTAGTAAAATATTGATAGTAACGAAGTAAATGTAACTTCCGGGAAAAGTTATAAAAGTTTCGTGTAGAAGAGGTCATTGACGATCGCTATCATTACCGGCAATGGAACGGTAATGTTGAAATTCCAAAATTTTCTAGAACAGCGATAATTTAAAAACTATTGGAGATATTAGCATGAAATTTTTGGAGAAATTCACGTTTGGTATCTTCTAAGAGATGCCCAAAAATTTTCCAGAAATAACGAGCCGGAAGCGAGTTATAGCCCACCGAAATTTAACCGGAAGTAAGGGATAACTCCTTAACTACTGGGCCTAAAATTCCGAAATTTTAAACACGCACTCACGTTTTTAGCGCGATCAAATACCCGGAAAGCGTTCCGGTTGATCGGTCAAGATGGTCCGGATAATCGAGCCTGAAAAGACGGTATTTTCAAAAACGTGTAAAATCGTGAAAAATAACCCAATCTTAACAAACTTGATATATTCTTGATCAGTAAGAAAAATGCTTTCCAAAAATGTATAACATCCTTCTTAGGATCCAGCGCCCTCCATCCTACCGAAACATTAACCAAATCTCTGTATTTCAGCTTTCTTTTTTCTTTTATAGACCAAAAAATGGTGCAAAGTACCCTCAGAGAGAGGATATTTTACGCCACTTTAAATATTCCATTGATAAAAAAAAAGCAAGGAATGGACATGGAGCAATGTTACTTACTGTGAGAATTGGGGTTTAAGCATCAAAGCTTAAACCATTTTCCGACAACGGGAAGGTGAGTCGCGCTCACAGGGTCAGTGGATGGCAATTTAGGAGGGCGAAAATCGAGTGGGAGGTCGCGGATAAGTCGATAAGGTGTTGGCCGAGTACGAGTAAACACACATGTTTAAGATATGATATAAATTTAATTAGTAAACGCTATACAAAAAAGGATACAAATAATAAGATTAATAATAACAATTTCAACCGAAGCTCCAATAGGTAGTTAGCTGGGTTGTGTCTCGCGTATTTCCGACAGTTGGTCCGTCGTTTTCCGATGTCTCGAAGGTCACACCGATAACGGGCCCTGAGCCCTTTTTATACCAAATTTGAAAGGATGAAAACTATGACATTATTAATGATTTATACACACACCTGTTAGTGTGTTGATGTCTGGATCTAGCTAGTAAGGACCACTGGCACAGAGAAGTTTGTTTAATTTATTGATATTGGTGTCTAGAAGATATGATTTTATAATATAAATTTGTATAGGTTTGACGGCTCTCATCCATAAATTAACATTCAGCTGACAATAATTTCTGTAAACTGGTCAACAATCTACATATTGTTTATATCAAACGTCGCGTTTGACTACGAACGAGGCGATCTATTGCTGTAAACACGTGTCACTTGCAACCAAAGAGGGTGTAAGAAACCATCTCTTATTCCCGTCTTGTTGATATTAACGTCTATAGAATTACCTTTAAACAAATGGAGGAGATTTCCTTCATTGATATTTTAACATTCCCCCATTTTTTTTTATTCGAAAAGAGCGTCTCGGTCATTGATCGCAGAAGTCCCCCTTTTTCCCTTTATAGAAAAAACCCCGAGGTTTATACTGTTTTAAGACAGAAAAAGAATTTCAGACCTTCACAATACAAAAGTAGACAATTTAGAAATCAGTGTAGTAATTTATTAACAGTATCTGAGATATAAAAGAGATACAAAATTGGAAAGTCACATAATTTGATTATGATTCATATACTTAGAAGCATTGCGGACATTTTCTAGATTCGACATACTGTTATAACTCTTGGATCCTGGGTCCTCAGGTTAGTCTCACCATAATTCAAGGGGTACCCCGTTTTCCATGTCTTTTTGTATGAGCTTGTCATCACTTTGGTCTTTTTAACATGTTTGTTAAATTTTATCTACGAAACTTTCTTTATATTCAAAAGACCAGAAAATATAGTGTGTAAAGAACTTCCCATCTGAAATATTTAAAGGATGAATTCAGTTATTATAATTCTAATTTTAAAAACAACACAAGTAAAATAAATTTCAAAACACTTTTATTGGAAACTTTTTTGTAACCTTAAAGTAATTTCTAAATGTCAAACACAGGCAATCTTTACCGAATCTTTTCATAAAGTTTAGAATCTACAAAATTATTTTTATTAAAGCATTAAAATAACTTACAGTACGTATAAACATAATAAATGTTTTTCTCAATAACAATAGATTTTAAATGTTAAACCTTTAACTTTTGTTCCAATTTGAGATCGCAGCCAGCAAATCTTCTGATATCTTGAAAGGACGTTTGCATCTGAAAAAAGGAACAACACATTTAGAGGTCTGTAAATATAGAAAATAGTGGAATTTTCAAAAGAAATACGTTACAGTAGATGTAAAAGCAGAAAACAGAAATCCGGCTACGATACAAAGGAAAGTGAAGCTAAGACACATTGAAGAATAAAACAGTTTCAACGCAAATTTCATTTTCGAAAAGATGAGAGCAAAGTACAGTAGACTTGTTTCTGATAATAAAATGCCGTATAGAATTGTTAATATGTAATTGAATGGTCCGTTGAGCTGATCGATAAAGCGCCAAAGTTCATCGTGTTGTGCCATAATTCGTTCCAATTCCGAATGCAAATTCAAATTTCCCTTATTCAGTAAATACAAATCTTCTGATACATTTTCGAATGCATTCATTAAAGTAAGTAAAAGCAAAACAACAAAGAAATACAGATATATAAAACCACCAATCATTACATTAACCGCGATTCCCACTTCAATACAGCAGAAAAGGGGTTCATATTTAAAGGACTTTGCTTTCTCTATAGCAGGATAAAATAGAAAATTTATTATGAATTGAAGGGATATCGTAAAAACAGTAGTCGCAATTACTGCAAGAAGCCGTACATAATCGATAATAACACATAATTGATTTTTAGGAAAACGATATGACTCTTTCAATTGAATTTTCGAATTTAGTTTGACTTTCTTAACAATGCTGAATATTACTGCCAAGGCCAAGAAAATAGTCGCAATTATTATTCTGATAAATATGTCATACTCGTATATCGAGTACGAGGCAAAGCAAGGCATTAAATCTGATATGTAAGGAATTATCATGCAGAGAAGGACAATTGAATGTACCCAGTAAACACATTCAAGAAATATGACGTAAAGCTTCGAAATTTTACGCCAATAAACATCAGTGTTTAAGACACAGGAGCAAGGCGTAAAAAATTCCCAACCGTAGATCATAGACATCGAAGTAAACGAAGAGAGAAAACACGGTAGACATATTTCCTTTTTAAAATTTAGATCTGTAACGCTAGCGCTCGAGACGATTCTTCTCATACTTTTGAGCAGGCTATTATTTGACAAAAATAAAATTAGTAACGGAATTAAAAGTAATTGCAATATTTCTGTAGAAACCAACTAAATGTCAGCTTTAGAATAAAAGGTTTCTGCTTATTCACAGATATAAGTATTGATTGCATAAGACCTGTACAGTACTTTTAGAACGTTTACGTAATAAATACTTACGCAAGTCATTGCGTGCCTGAGTTGTATTTGAGAGCTTGCATTTATTTCTGCAGAATAAACCAAATTAATTCATTATTAATTATTAAAATATTTTAGATTTTTTAACCAAATGATCGAACTGTTTTAAATTCGAATTTGTTATTGCACATTGCATCGATTATAGAACGACTGTAAATGTTCCAGAAAATTGATCAAATTG
>NW_019387090.1:0-1233 GCF_000671375.1 Centruroides sculpturatus | reverse complement strand
GTTAAGGTTTTAACAAAGTTCGAGCGAATACATAATTAGCCAAAAAAAGTTGAAATAAAGTGATTAAACAAAAATTATTATAAATATCGTAAATAACAGTTCACAAATGCATATATAGAGATATTTTTTTTAAAGGAAGAAATGGTCTTCACAATTTGAAATCGATCAAACACGCTGTGCGCGAATGCTCGTGTAAACGCGCGCCATCTATCGTAGGATAAATGTACTTCGCGGAAGTGTATTAAAAAATTGAAAAAACTTTCCAAAGTTTCATGGCAATCGTACTATGCCACAAACCTTCGCCGGAGTATATTAAACAACTTCCCAAAGTTTCACGGCAATCGGATAAACGGTGTGGTAATGCATGAAGGACAGACACAAACACACACACACATACATTCATTTTGATATATATATGTTACTGTAAATGCTGGAACTATGGTAAATCCTAAGATCTTCCAGTGAAACCTAAGATTTACCAAGTCTTTGTGGTAAAAGTCCGAAATGTTCTGCAATCATCGCTAATTTCGAACTTATACCAACATTTACTCGGTATATCTTAGGTTTTACCTCAGAGACATGGTAAATGTTGAAAAAATAGTACCCGCTTTCTGCACCGCACCGCGTCACCGCCTTCGCTCGCCACATTTCATCGTTTGACACGTTAGAACAGGCACATTAATTATAATCTTGTTTGAGATTTCGTTGTCTAAAATTTATTTATGAATCAAGATGAGTATGAAACGGAGATTTTATGAAATAATAGACGAGCTCGTTGCAAGCAAGAAAGATAATAACTTTTACTTAATAGGGACAAATACCCAAAGTGTTTGGAGGAAGTAAAAGCTGCAAAGAACATGAAAAAGAAACAAGCCGTTCATTACAGGCGTATAAAGCGTTACGAAATTTTGACTATTGGCGGCGATGAAAAACTAATTGCACCTATGAAGGAGGAGGATGGAGAAATAAGGTATTACATTTGTTACGAGGACTTATTCAATATTCTTGAAGAAACGCGTGTTGCTGTTGGCCACGGTGGAAGGACACGGATGCTTAAGGAATGTAACCGCAAGTATAAAAATGTAACAGTTGAGGCTACTATGACACATTTGAAGCTATGCCAACCTTGCCAAAAGAAACAGAAGACTTTGAAAAAGGGCATTATTGTCAGACCTATACTTCACAGTGAAATGAACTCACGCTGTCAGGTTGATCTAATAGATCTACAAACTA
>NW_019387089.1:7670-14754 GCF_000671375.1 Centruroides sculpturatus | reverse complement strand
TTTTTTTTTTTCTTTTCTTTAAACTAACTGTTTGGTGATTTATTTTCCACAAAGTCGTTAATTTCTTTATCGTAAAAGTTGCTTGTTGTCAATTCCATCAAAGTATTTAAAAGCTCTTTTTCTGTCGAAAGCAACGCTAGTGACGACGATCTTTCCTCTGACCGAGTGTACCTTGCCAATGTATGAATTCGCTTCACAGTTAAAAAACTGCACTCAACAGACGTACTGGTAGATGGTACCATAAAAATTAATGATATTAAATCATATAATTCTTTTAGTACATCTTTGTTTAGATTGTCATTAATTATAATATTTTTTATGTCTAAGAGTGACTTGCCAATATAGTCTGGACACAAATATAAATATTGCAATTCACTATGTAATTTAGATAGATCAAAAAATCCTCCATAAAATTTATGTAAAGAATCAAAACTCGCTTTGGAAAATTGTTTTATTGTTTTTCATAATATTTAAAATTATTAACACCTAAAAGTGATAAAAATTCTAAAGACTTTATGTCAATGTAATTATAATTAAATATAGCTTTGTAAAGAAACGTACATAAAAATAACATAAAATATTCTCTATTTTTTAAATCTTAAAACAATGCATTTAGTCAAATAGCTCCCTATGAGTGACTAATGGATGGAATCATTGGAAGCGTTATGACTTTTTGGTGTGTAGCATCCACTAGCTGAACCGCCAGAGGTTGATGCTCTGTAAAGTGCATGTGCAAATGCATGTAATCTGGCTGCTTTACACCATTCAAATATTTTCACTGTGGAAACTGTCCCCTATTCGGCAATACAGTGCTTCCATTGGAAATATAAATATACAAATTTACATTCAAATATACAATAGCAATCTTATCATTGTTTTTCACATGTATAGAAATTTGTAATAAGATACATAATATGGTTATAATAAAATATTAATTTTAAGTAATTCAAAGTTGCTTCCTTTGTATTTTCTAAAATACATGGGAAGAGGTGTTTCCACAGCTTCCATGGACAGCATGTCATGCCGCTGATGATAACCATTTTTCCTTAAATTTATGATACTGATGTTTTGGGAAATATGATAGCCTTATTTAACAATAGTTTTTCAGAAACTAATTAGTTTATAAAAGCAGGAGTGAAATTTTTTACCATATGGAAAAATAATTGAACTACAAAGAATTTTTACATTACTTCTCTTTGTTTATTTATTAAAATTTTTGTTTTGAAAAGTGCTTCAATATTCTAAAAATTTATTCTTAAAACATAACTCTAATTCTCTTACAAATATACTCACAATTGCTTCTCTCACAGTAAATATATTCTTTTAATTATTTACAAATGAATGAAAATTTGTGTAAATATTGTTATGAATTATGGTAAGAAATTATGATTTTTTTGCAGTTTGTGTATTTCTTGTTTACAAAGCTATATTGATTAATTATAAACACTCTCTGTTCATTCTTTTTAGATATGGAAGAAGTGGTGATAGTCGAAAATTTTGAGTACAATGGAAAGAGAAAAGCTTCGACTGACATCGATGATTCGTTCCATTCAAAGAAACCTTTCTTGGAGCCAACATGAATGAATTTTAAAGAAAGTGTTCGAATTTTGTGCCTTTATTGTTTCATCTAGACACATCTTGTATTTATCACATCATCATTACAGAAAAATATTTTTAAAATTGTAAGAGTAGCTCTAACTTATGGTGGATGTGGCGTTCTTTCCATGCAAAGATAAATTTATGACTTTTGTTATAGCACCCACTCGATTCGGTCAGTGTCGTATTGGATTATAAGTGACGATTCGAACGATCAGATACATACATGCACCTCGTTATTGAAGAACCCCCTTGTGACTTCTTTCGTAATTGTGAAATTGTTTAGTCCAAATATTTACTGTATTTATAATAGTAACTGATACTAATGATGATTGTGCCAATTTATGTAATTTCTCTTTAAAAACTTGGAAATTAAAATGAAATATATGTAAGAATGAAAGTACTTTAATCTTTAATATAGTCTTTTGATTGTAATCATTATAGATAACATAATGATACATTAGCATAAAAATGCATATAATTATTAAAATTTGAAAATTAAAAATGATAAATCGAACAACCATAGAAACCTTCCTACTGCCCTGTTAGAAAGCATATATTGTAATCATTTAAAATTGTAATTTTGATTTATATACATATAAATATTGATTTAGATTGTTTAGGATATATTTCTAAATAAATTTTAAAGAAAAATAAGTGTATCTTTTAAACTCAGTTGATGAATTTTACACAATTTTCTTTTAAATCAGAATATTTAAGAATACAAATATTTTACATTTGCAATTATCATCATATAAACTGATGGCACTTTATGTATTAATATATTTTATTTACTATAATGTGTGTAATTTAATACAAACTATCAGATAGAAATGATTCGTGTCTACGCAATAATTTCCCTTAGAAGTTTATAAGAAGAAAAACAATGATTTCTGTATGCAAATTAATTAAAATTTATTTTTGTATTATTTTTTAACAATAAAATATAGAAAAATTAATAAATGAAGAATCATCATCAAACCCATTCAGTAAATGTGTATTTAATGTAGTTTACAGTGATTTATTTTAATGATTTTATGTTCTTAAATTAGAAAATTTCATAATATAGAACTTCAAGTTTCAAAGTGTCTTGTATTTCATATCAAATTATTTATTTTCACTTCCTCATTTTTTTGAAGTTAAAGCAAATATTTTTTTTTTTTTTATAAATTTGATAAAAATAAAACTTGGAAAAATGTCAAAAACTATAAGTTTCAGTAAAGAGAAAAGTGATCTTATAGATAAAAATAATATGATTAATATAACAAAATTTAATTCATATCAATTCCTAATACAGTATTTTAAAGAAACATTAATTGAAAACTTTTAGAATAAATATTTATATACATTCTATTCCAAAATTTTGCTACATTTTAACAGAAAATGAGAAAAATGATAAGAATTTATTACCTTCATGTATTTATGTTGACTGATTCATCTACCACTTATAGCATCATTTTGGAGTGTAAATTTACAGCTGCAACTAGATTTTTTGGCAAAACATGTTAAAAATGTTTTCAATAATTATGTGAACTTCAACATAAATTTTATCATCATCATCATCATCATCATAAAATTAATTGGATCTTTTAATTACAGAATTCTAGAATCGTTTATGAAGTTAATATGATTAAGAAGTTACTTCTGTTTGTATTTAATATAAAAATTAAAATATATTCTTATAAAATATTCTCTGTATTTTGACAGATACCAAATATAGACAGACAGAAATGTATAAATCTTTTTCTGAATTTTTATAGGATTCTGGACATTGAATGGAAAATCATTATCTTAAGTGGAGTAATTGTATAGTTGTAAAGAGGATAGAAGATTTAAAAACATGGCTCAAATAATAATACAGAAGTTTTCAGGTATATTATATATTATTGATAAACTGCTAAATTCTTATGTATTGGCAGGAAAAAATTTTTGGAGTCTTGAGTAAATCATAATTTCAAGAATAGACAATTGGATAAGCATATACTGTAGAAATTGATGCTTTCTACAGTATATGCTTTAAAAATATAGCTATTGGTAATAATTATATATGTATACAAATCTGTACTACTAAGTTTTTTATACTCGGAACAGGAGTATAAAAATCTTAATGCAGAGTCTGACGAAGGGTGAGATGTATTTATTGCGTGGCAGTAACAGTAGAAACAGTAAATCAATTGAAACTCATTGGCGACTCTAGAAGTAATGTGCTATTGATTGTTATAAATGTGGATGTAAAGATTGTAAAAATAACATATATATTTACTATGCAAAACGAATTAAGGCATGTGTTTTAAGATGTTTTAATTTTTCACTTCAATACTGACTGAATCTTTATCTATAAAATAAAAAATACTTTACAAAGAAGCTATCTGAAATACAGAGGTTTGATTGTAGTGTATTAATTTCATTATTAACTAGTATAAGAAAACCCTAAAGTTTCTAACAAAAAATAACAATTTTATCATCTTGATTGAGTAATTTAATATAAGATTGACAAAAAATTCTGTATACACACACTAACATTAATATATACATAGTATTATATTTTCAGTCTGCTTTCTCTTATTTTTCTTTGTTTATAGAGAATAGCATCATTGAAACCTAATCATGAACTTATCTGTTTAGTGAATGTGTCACTTAAAACTAATTAATTTTGATCTACAAGCTGTATAACATAATGTTCTTCAAGCCCTACCATTTATGACTATTGATACTTATCTCTATAAAAATAATATTGAATAAATAAATAATAACTATTGATTTTTTTTTCGTAAAATTTAATGCCAAACGAAGAAACAAAAATCTTCATTTTTTATATGTAATAATGTTATTTTAATTGCTATTATTGTTATTATTATAATGGGAAATTAGTCTCAAATATTGCAGCTAAAGATTTCCATCAGTCAAAATGGCTCAGGTAATATCTAAAAATATAATTCTTATATGGTTTCACGTAACGTATAGAGGAAGTCCATCGTTCCCCTAATATCTCTTGTATCCATATATTTAAGAATTGAAGTCATTGAAATTTACTTTTAAATGGTCTTAATATGATTTTCTTAGTGTTATAGAACAAAGTCTCGATGTTAAGATGTATTATCGATAGCAATAAAATAAATAATTTCGTAATTGTAACACAGATTTTACTCTAAACAACCCAATACTGTGAGGAATGGGAACAAATGGATGAAGTTTTTGGTCGTGTTCGTCTTCAATACTATGGATACAATCGGGTTGAAGTAACGATCTTAAATTTTTGTAGGAGAAGGCTGTAGCCGCTGCAACCGGAATATTGGTAGAAGAAATAGAAGATAAGATATTGGCTGAATTTCGAAAAACAGAAGAAAGAATTAAATTTACACTGAAGGAAGTACATCATTTCCTTCGTAATAAACTAATCAAGACTGTCGATACCGATTGGTTAAACGAGTTGAAAAATGTAGAAATGCGACTGATGGACTTGCAAAGGTTTTCTTTCTTTCTTTCTTTCTTCAATTTTGATTTTTTAACAAATTTCTAATTTATATTTTTCTTCTAACGTTAGAGAATACGAGCTGAGATTATCAGAGAAATGCCATAGAGCCAATACGAAGAAGACAATTAAAGAATATTCTAAATATCTACAAAGAACTCGTACAACTGGTCAAAATTGAAATTTTTGAAGAAGAAATTGTATTTTTTTAACAAAAATTATTTGAATCTCGTAGCAAGATATATAATTTTTATGTCAAAGAAACGTAATGATAATTTCTTAATATTCTCAAATAAATTTTTATAATTATTAATAAATTTGTAATCTTGAAAAAATGAAAAATTATTCTATAAGTGTTTTTCTTATTGGTTCCTATATATATATATATGAGAACAATCGACTGATGAAATAAGAGATTTAATGGGGTTTATTACTTATTTTCTTACAGAAAAAAAAGACCAAATCTTAGAAAGAGTTGTCTGTAATGGGACTGATAGGGATTAGATTAGGGTCCGAATGTAGAACTAACTACATCCATTGTCGTAAGTTATAAAAGATATACTAATGAAAACAATAAACAGAAAAAATATATATATTTATTATTTGTTATAATAGAAAATGAGACAAGAATAGATTTAAATGTTTTAAAATTTTAATAAATACTTGTCGAAAGTAATAAAAGTGCCATTTTTAATCGCTGTTAGAATGGATAAGTAAGAAGAAAATTTAATTCATAAGCAAGAGAAATTGTATATTAATATTTTCGAAAACGTAAAGAAGTGGTGTCTTCAGTTTTACTTCCCAATTCGATAAATTGTTTTAGAAGTTGTTTCAAATTCGACAATTGTTCCTCTGCTTGGGATTTGCTCTTACAAATATCCATTAATTGCTGCTGTAATTTTTCTTCTTCCTCTTCGTATTGTCTCAATTTAATTTTTAGATTTTCTAATATTTCTTCGAACTTTTCTTTATCTAATTTCAAATTTTCTTTTCTTGTTGCAATTCCTTCCATTTTTATTTCTTCTATTATCTTTTGTTTATAGTCTAACATTTTCTTTTCAGTTTCTATCAAACACTTCTCTTTATCTTCTATTGCAATTCGTTTTGCTTCTCTTAATTTCTCGTCATATTCACTGTTTAAATATTGTAAAATATTAATTAATATGTTCATAACCGATCTTATTTCCTTGATATACTTATTTCTTACTGTTTAAGTCTTTTGCATTTGTCTTTGGAATTCTTCTTTTCTTGTGCTTCAGCTTCTTCGATGGCCATTTTAAGATGTTCTTTGAATTGTTCCAATCCATCTTGAACAGCTTCTTTAACTCTTTCTTCAGAATTTTGCTTTTCTTCTTCTATTTCTCTTTCTAATTCTCTTCGAATACGATCTTCGGCACTTTTCAAATTTTCCTAAAATTAATTCTTTTTTTAATAAAAGATTTGAAAGTTTATGCAACGTACCTCCAGATGAGGTACCCTATTCAGAACTTTAAAATTTATCATGGGTAATGAGTTTGGAGAGGAATATTGTTCCCTATTCTTCAATCATACTGGCTGAATTGGGCACAATACGCATGAATGCTTTGTTATTAAAAACTATTGGAAAGATTTATCAAAATTACAAACCTTCAATTGGTAATCGTGCCTTTTGGTAACGTTATTAATTTGTTTATTATTTTCATCGAAAGCATTTTTTAAAGCTTCTCGAATAGCAACTTTGATTCCTTCGAGGGCTTCCTGAATGGCAGCATTAATGGCATCCACTACAATTTGTCGAGCTTCGGCATCCCAAATTAATAATGCTTCGCATAGAAGTTTTGCTCCTTTATCGGCTAAATAAGTATAAATCATTCATTTTTAAGTACGCAATTAAATTATAAATAATAATTTTAAGATATTAAGTATGTATTTTACCTTTTAAATTCTCTAAGATGTAATCGTCAGTTGAGATCATTGTTCGCCTTTTTAATTTGCAAATCTAATAAGACTGTAGATATTATTTGTTTTTATTTTATT
>NW_019387089.1:0-3475 GCF_000671375.1 Centruroides sculpturatus | reverse complement strand
TTTGTATAGAAACATCCATTGTCGTAAGTTATAAAAGATATACTAATGAAAACAATAAACAGAAAAAATATATATATTTATTATTTGTTATAATAGAAAATGAGACAAGAATAGATTTAAATGTTTTAAAATTTTAATAAATACTTGTCGAAAGTAATAAAAGTGCCATTTTTAATCGCTGTTAGAATGGATAAGTAAGAAGAAAATTTAATTCATAAGCAAGAGAAATTGTATATTAATATTTTCGAAAACGTAAAGAAGTGGTGTCTTCAGTTTTACTTCCCAATTCGATAAATTGTTTTAGAAGTTGTTTCAAATTCGACAATTGTTCCTCTGCTTGGGATTTGCTCTTACAAATATCCATTAATTGCTGCTGTAATTTTTCTTCTTCCTCTTCGTATTGTCTCAATTTAATTTTTAGATTTTCTAATATTTCTTCGAACTTTTCTTTATCTAATTTCAAATTTTCTTTTCTTGTTGCAATTCCTTCCATTTTTATTTCTTCTATTATCTTTTGTTTGTAGTCTAACATTTTCTTTTCAGTTTCTATCAAACACTTCTCTTTATCTTCTATTGCAATTCGTTTTGCTTCTCTTAATTTCTCGTCATATTCACTGTTTAAATATTGTAAAATATTAATTAATATGTTCATAACCGATCTTATTTCCTTGATATACTTATTTCTTACTGTTTAAGTCTTTTGCATTTGTCTTTGGAATTCTTCTTTTCTTGTGCTTCAGCTTCTTCGATGGCCATTTTAAGATGTTCTTTGAATTGTTCCAATCCATCTTGAACAGCTTCTTTAACTCTTTCTTCAGAATTTTGCTTTTCTTCTTCTATTTCTCTTTCTAATTCTCTTCGAATACGATCTTCGGCACTTTTCAAATTTTCCTAAAATTAATTCTTTTTTTAATAAAAGATTTGAAAGTTTATGCAACGTACCTCCAGATGAGGTACCCTATTCAGAACTTTAAAATTTATCATGGGTAATGAGTTTGGAGAGGAATATTGTTCCCTATTCTTCAATCATACTGGCTGAATTGGGCACAATACGCATAAATGCTTTGTTATTAAAAACTATTGGAAAGATTTATCAAAATTACAAACCTTCAATTGGTAATCGTGCCTTTTGGTAACGTTATTAATTTGTTTATTATTTTCATCGAAAGCATTTTTTAAAGCTTCTCGAATAGCAACTTTGATTCCTTCGAGGGCTTCCTGAATGGCAGCATTAATGGCATCCACTACAATTTGTCGAGCTTCGGCATCCCAAATTAATAATGCTTCGCATAGAAGTTTTGCTCCTTTATCGGCTAAATAAGTATAAATCATTCATTTTTAAGTACGCAATTAAATTATAAATAATAATTTTAAGATATTAAGTATGTATTTTACCTTTTAAATTCTCTAAGATGTAATCGTCAGTTGAGATCATTGTTCGCCTTTTTAATTTGCAAATCTAATAAGACTGTAGATATTATTTGTTTTTATTTTATTAAAAAAAAAATATTCAATAATAAAATACTAAAATAGTTATATTCAATAATCTAATATACAGTAAACTAATATTTTAAGTAACTTTTTCGAGCATAACTTAAAGTTTCGATGGTGCATTTTTCGAAAATATTGCACTAAAAGCTTTCGTGTTTATCTAAATCGCAGCGATCTAGAGCCAAAAATGCAATCTTAGAAACTTTAAAGATAAAAATAGAAAAGAAACGTCACTATAATCCCCTCCCAATAACTATTAAAAGGTATTTTTTTTTATGAACAACACCAATTATTCTTAATCTAAGAGCTATTAACTCACGGAAGTGAGATTGGAATTTTGGAGAATGTTTTCTTTGTTCTTTATCCAAATTATCTTCCCAAAAATGTATTAATATTTTGCCAAAATCTAGATATGAATTTGAAAATCATCATCATCATTTAGACATTTTTTTTTTTCTGTAGGATAAATAGAAACATTTCCTTACCTCTGCCATTCGTTTTAAGAGAAACAATAGAAGATCGTCATTATTATTGTTCATTTTAATTCTTGTGATGAAGATAATTTCTCTTCAGTTTATTCATTTTTAATAGGTTCGAGTAAGAGAAAATAGATTTAAATGTTTTAAAATTTTAATAAATACTTGTCGAAAGTAATAAAAGTGCCATTTTTAATCGCTGTTAGAATGGATAAGTAAGAAGAAAATTTAATTCATAAGCAAGAGAAATTGTATATTAATATTTTCGAAAACGTAAAGAAGTGGTGTCTTCAGTTTTACTTCCCAATTCGATAAATTGTTTTAGAAGTTGTTTCAAATTCGACAATTGTTCCTCTGCTTGGGATTTGCTCTTACAAATATCCATTAATTGCTGCTGTAATTTTTCTTCTTCCTCTTCGTATTGTCTCAATTTAATTTTTAGATTTTCTAATATTTCTTCGAACTTTTCTTTATCTAATTTCAAATTTTCTTTTCTTGTTGCAATTCCTTCCATTTTTATTTCTTCTATTATCTTTTGTTTGTAGTCTAACATTTTCTTTTCAGTTTCTATCAAACACTTCTCTTTATCTTCTATTGCAATTCGTTTTGCTTCTCTTAATTTCTCGTCATATTCACTGTTTAAATATTGTAAAATATTAATTAATATGTTCATAACCGATCTTATTTCCTTGATATACTTATTTCTTACTGTTTAAGTCTTTTGCATTTGTCTTTGGAATTCTTCTTTTCTTGTGCTTCAGCTTCTTCGATGGCCATTTTAAGATGTTCTTTGAATTGTTCCAATCCATCTTGAACAGCTTCTTTAACTCTTTCTTCAGAATTTTGCTTTTCTTCTTCTATTTCTCTTTCTAATTCTCTTCGAATACGATCTTCGGCACTTTTCAAATTTTCCTAAAATTAATTCTTTTTTTAATAAAAGATTTGAAAGTTTATGCAACGTACCTCCAGATGAGGTACCCTATTCAGAACTTTAAAATTTATCATGGGTAATGAGTTTGGAGAGGAATATTGTTCCCTATTCTTCAATCATACTGGCTGAATTGGGCACAATACGCATGAATGCTTTGTTATTAAAAACTATTGGAAAGATTTATCAAAATTACAAACCTTCAATTGGTAATCGTGCCTTTTGGTAACGTTATTAATTTGTTTATTATTTTCATCGAAAGCATTTTTTAAAGCTTCTCGAATAGCAACTTTGATTCCTTCGAGGGCTTCCTGAATGGCAGCATTAATGGCATCCACTACAATTTGTCGAGCTTCGGCATCCCAAATTAATAATGCTTCGCATAGAAGTTTTGCTCCTTTATCGGCTAAATAAGTATAAATCATTCATTTTTAAGTACGCAATTAAATTATAAATAATAATTTTAAGATATTAAGTATGTATTTTACCTTTTAAATTCTCTAAGATGTAATCGTCAGTTGAGATCATTGTTCGCCTTTTTAATTTGCAAATCTAATAAGACTGTAGATATTATTTGTTT
>NW_019387088.1:0-35567 GCF_000671375.1 Centruroides sculpturatus | reverse complement strand
CAATTGAGTCGGATAATCGAGGCTCTACTGTGATTCGTTTTACAGCATAAAATAACTTTACTGTACCATAAAAAAATAAAAATGAAGCAGTCACCAATTATGCGGGGTAGTCAGATGTTGTGAGGAGGAGGTGGATAAACACTTTCTTTACATATTTATACAGATACAGACTTTTTACACATTGCAGTAGGTCTCTTTTTATTGCTTTTTACTCGAAGTCAGATTCAGGAGAGGCTACCGGAGCTTACACCGTCATCTCCTCTTGTTCCATCCTTTGTTTTTTGGCACCTTGCTTCTTGAAAAACATGTCCAAGGTGGTCTGTTTCTCTCTCTTCCTCAACACCTGTCGGNGGCACCTTGCTTCTTGAAAAACATGTCCAAGGTGGTCTGTTTCTCTCTCTTCCTCAACACCTGTCAGAAATGACAGGCAAGTGTCATTGTAGAAATCATTGATCCTGTTGGCCTCAGCTTTGTTTGAATAATAAATATCGGTAAACTCCTGAACCTATCCCCATTCGACAAGGAAGTTTTTGTCAACTTTCACTCTTTCTGATGATTTCTTGCTTTGTTTCAATTAAAATCACCTTTCTGTTTTTTTTTTAAAGCCATAATTTGCACAACACTTGAATAAATGTAAATACTCTCCTGCACAGAAATGATGTACGTAAAAACAAGGGAGAGAGCCAAATCCCAACGGGATCTCTATACTTCAGATATAATAATAATATATTCTAATAATATTAATATATTATGAAAATAGACATTGTTATTGGCAAAGGCAAAAGAGAGGAAACATCATTCGCACTTGTTCGAAAAAGACCGTTGTTCACCTCACGTAACTGCGAACGGAAAGTCCATTCTTCGTAGCCAGTCCGTTGCTCGAGTCACGTAACGGCAAAACAGAAAGTCCGTTGTTCGCAGCGTCCCTTATTCGAGGCGTACGTTATACGAGGCACCACTGTATAGAATATTTTAGAATTAATGTACAGTATTTTAAATAATTGATTTCTATGTTTAACATTGAAAACGTCTGTTTCGAAGAATATTATAACAATTCACAGAAGAATTTTTAATAATATTTTTACACGAAATATAAACTTCGTTTCGTAACAGAAACCTATTTATTTAAAAATTTATGAATGAGATATGAATACTTTGAAGGATAATTTAGATATCAAAAATAATATTCTTACCAAGTAATTCATTAAACAAAGGTTCACCTGGCATTAAAGTGTTTATCGATCAAAATGTTGCGAGTGTTTCTATTATAAATCACAATTCAATGCTATCTATTCCTGTTTAGTTTACAAATGGTATAAAGAGAAACTCATGAAATGTTCTGCTATTACAGACAATGGAGGAAATAGAAATAAAAGTAGACATCATGATAGTTTACGAGTGCACGATAAATGCGAATAACATTAAAATGTATTTAGAATATATATAACGTGACATTGATAACGGATTCAGTTCCTTCATTGAAAACTATGGAGTAATGTTTGATGTAACTTTTCATTTTCATATTGTTTTCCTTGACTAATCGTTCCTCAATTACAATACGTGCAAGTATCTGATTTTAGCTACGAATCCTGAATTATCTTCGTAAGTATTAAAATTTTTTCATAGCAAAATAGTTTAAAATCATTACATTTTCAACACGTATTTTATTTGAAAAATAAATAGTAGTACAATTCAATTCATAATTTGAAAACGCATGACTACTTTTGATGCATATAGAATTTTCGATTTACAATAGATTCTTGATAAAAGAAATTTCATATTAGTGAATAATTCTGACGGTTCTTTTTATTCGTTATCTGTATAGTGAGTTCAGGTTATAAAACGATTGCAATCTGTCACTCTTAAGTCTACTAAACTTGTCATTACAATTTTCTACTCACAATTAAATAACATAAAAGTAAATGTTTTTTATTGTGATTTAACATTGCTGTAAAAAAGTATTTTACAGAAATAAGTTATAATTAATGCAATGTTTAAATTTAAAACGTTATTGTGTATTAGTTTTAATTTAAAATTTATTTGACCATTGGAAAAAATAATACTGTTTTCGATTACGGTTAAATGAATTTAAATGATATAAAATTATTAATACTCAATATAGTACAGTAGTGTGAAATGTACCTACGCTGTATTAATAAAATATAAAAAATTAATCAGATAGTAAGAAAAATTTAATTATATTTGAAAACGTAAATGCTTAATACTGTAAATTTTAAGAAATTCATACTAAACACATCGTATTTACGATATTCAGCAACAACATCCATCAAATAAAACTCCTGATTTAATTCAAGAAATTTAAATATTTATTTTATTTCGTTTTTTAGAGAAGAATTCATTATCATGGAGTTCGAATGTAAAATATACTAATATACTGAACAAACTGTCTAAACTTAAGAAACGTTCAGGAAAATCAACGTTGTAGATCGCCCATCGAAAAACTAAATTAAAAAAGAACAAATAATACTTGTATAATAATGCAAATAATGCAAAGTGTCACCAATGTTTAGACTGCACTAATAAGTAAGCACATTTGGATAATGTTACCTATGGTGAGTAAAATGACGGCTCGTCTCTGATTTCGGCAAACAGAAGAAAGGAAACAGTGGAGACGCACGTTCAAACCTAACCTAACCTATTCTAATAATTTGGTTGGTAATAATTATGGTAATTTATTAGAATACGTTAGATTAGGTTAGAAGGTGCATCCCCACTGTTTCCTTTCTTCTGTTTGCTGAAATCAGAAACGAGCCGCCATTTCACTCACCATAGGTAACATTAATTGCACAATTATATCATGCCATCACCAAAAAAAGTATGATAACTTTATTATTTTTCGTCTCCGGTATAAAAGTAGGGTATCGTTGAAGTCGTCTCGGTCTCCTCAGTTCAGATAGATATTCAAAGTCCCGAAATTCCATAGATGGTTATCTATATAATAATTTTCCGAATTGTATTAATATTTTAAACAATTTGATTTTTATATGAGTTTTTTAATTAATTGGCTGATGATTGATTCTATTAACTAATTTGTTGATTGTTTGATTGTATTAACTTGATTCTTTAGATATCAAAAATTAAATAAAGAACATTATGTTAATTTAAGCGTGCAAAAACGTTGCTGTTGTTTCAGCAAAATCCTATTTTCACTTAACTGAGTGTCTAGTAGGTAATTTGCAGATAACCTAGATAATCTGCGTATTACCAAGGTAATTTGAGAAATAGAACAATTTTAGAAACTTTAACGGATCACCCTAGTTAATCTGCAGATTAGCTAGGTAATGTACACATTAACGACTTTCGAGCTTTAGCGGTAACATATCCAGGACGATTTACCTAGACAAGTCGATGGTAAACGTCGTTCACAAACATTATTGCTCAATGGACTGATTAATTAGTTATTGTTCAACTAAAAATTATCATTAATAAATATCGATTAAATTTCACTAAACGTATTTTAGGAATGATTTTTCTAAATTCAGGAATTTTATTAATTATACAGTGAAAACTCNACAATTATTTATTGTTGTATTGTTGCAATGTTTTGATTTAATTTTTTATTATATCTTTAATTTATTTAAAGTAAAATATAAGGTTTCCACTCCAAATTATTAGTTTTTTGCATCTATACCTCCTACTTTCCCTTTAACAATAAAGTGTAAAGTTCATGTATCTAAAATCATGTTTTTCAAAGGAGTTTATAAATTAAAATGACGTGAATTCCGTTGCAGTCTGGAAGTACCTACATAGTTAGTCAGGACTCCTGTCCCTAAATCTTTCATATCTAGTGTTTTAATTCATTTATCTAACGCCGTTATCGCGATTAAGAAAAGACATTCGGTAAAGACACTACTACAGTAGAAATTTATAGGACTTATAGAATTTATAGGAATGTAGTAAACTTTTTTAAATTGTAGCCTAGTCTGGTTTTCGGCTTTAATTTGTTTAATAGTAAATTTTTTGTTTTCATTTGTTCACATTTTGCATCAAAAGACTAAATATTTGTTCATATGCAAAAATAGATGTCGAAAGCAAAAATAATTATATATCGAGCACTTTATGCATTTTCATGAGAATGCATGTGAATTAAAACACGTGATTTATTACTACTGTACTTTATTGAAAAAGTACGACTGTATTCTTGATAATCCTCATAGTCACATCTTTGTCGTCAAGTAATAATTGTTGATTGAAGCTTAAAAATTCCTCTGTTGCACTCCTGCACTTCTTTTAATAATAATATACAATTTATATTTTTAAACATGAATTACTGAATGTTACACTATATTTTTCAGTAATTTAATTGTAGGAGAGAATACTTACGTAAGAATCTAGTTAAAAAGGCATTTTCTTTTTTTCAGCAATAAGCATGATGTACAACGAACACACTAGTAATTGACTATTATGACGTTATTGGGCTGCAATTTGAAAGATTTGTAGATTTATAAATTCACACTGTCTTCAAGCTGTGAGGCAGATAACCTAGATTTACTGTTCCATAATATAATCGAGATAGGTTGATAACAATATAATAAGCGTAGTGCCCAAACGTTTAAAAGTTGAAAGTTGAATTTTCGTGCACTGTTAGGAAATGCCATGAATATGCACACTAAGAAGGAATTTTTTGGAAATTCTTTACTTTAAGGGAGAGGGGAAAAAGTTAAGTATTGCTTTGAAGAACTTGGCTTCTACTGTACTATTTGAAATGAGATTATTCACGTTATTTGTAGAAAATAGTACATATTTTTGACCAGTCTAAACATTCTTTTATTAGTGTCAGAAGATGGTGAACCTAATTGTTGTTCCCTCTGAAAACGGGTGAGATCGGCTATAATGTATTAATGATACTTTTCATATTGTTGCTTTTTGGTTTTATTGGCTGGTATAGGATAGATAGAATAAGTTATCTTTTGTTTTTATAAATTTCATGCACAAAGTCACTATAAATGTTATATGTTGTAATACCACATATAATTTTACACTTAATTAAAGGAATATTGAATCAATACAAATAATAGTTTACAGAAAACCGTTATGTACACTAAGATTAATGTAGTGAATTAGTTCTTGCAGTTAATTTTTGAATTTAGTTGTTCTTCAGTAGATAAAATAACAAAAAATAAACCTTTTTCTATTTTGTAAATAAATAGATTTATTGAATAAAGGAAATCAAATTACGGGTTAGGGTTGGATTGATTATGAACTTTGTCACAAAAAAAAATATTTGTACTATTTATGTGTACTTGATTTTGTATATTTACGAAGTGTATTTACATTCTTTTAACGCAGGTGATAAATGTAAAAGTTCACAACTGAATAAATTACGAATTAAAAATTTATGTTTATTTTTTGGAATTTTCTTATAAAGTGATTTTAAATTTATATACATTTCTATTTTAGTAACTATGCACAGTGAAAGTATCTGCACGATACTATTTTTAGTAAATTTTGTTTTTAATTATAAGAATACATGCTAATTTTACTTTATTTCTTACTTAATTTTCTGAAAAAGGGTTATTTAGATAATGTCAGTAGTAGTGATTCGATTCACTTTGGGGTATACTTTTAAATTCAGTATAAGAATTTTTATTTTAATTCAAAAATTAAACCGTTTTCTATGAAAAAAAGATTGTTTAATTTCATTCGATATACTTTTTAAGTTTAATTATAAATATTATTTAAACAGAATAACTGTGAAAGTTACATAACATTTCTATTGTAAATGTTCTTAATAAACTTTTCTAAGAAAATTATTTGAATCAACTAATAACAAAAACCACTTATATAAAGACAATGAAATTAATTTTGCTTTGATTTGTATGGATGTTGTGTTTTCAAATAATTTTAGTAAAATTACTGTAATAACAATTTTCTAAAATTGTAGTGACTGTAATATTCCTTAGTTTTCTGTCTCTAAGTATGTTCTGATAAATATTGCATTTATAAAAAAATTATTGGACTGCAATTGGAAAAAATTGTATAACTACGAACTGTTGGTGTCTATATGTCGGTTTGTCTGTCTGTCATTACTCAATTATGAGAAAGCCGTTAAATAAGTGAATGTCAAAACGAGATGTGGCAAGCTTAAAGACAGGAGAAACTCTACAGGAATGTTAGATTTTGAATGGATGTCACGTCACTTCGATTCGAAATCTTTCTCTGAACGAAGTGAGATAGTAACCAGCATGACTGTTGCTGAGAAGAATAGTATGATGTACAAGGGCAAAACCACCATTAAAGAATTTTGAACATTGTGGCAAAATATTGCAGGTCAGCAATGTGACGCTGTCAGAAAATTGTTTTTTTGGTTAATTTACGGCACTGCTACACTTGGCGATTTGTCTAAAGATGCCATTAGGAAGGTCTTTTAATGCTTATTAATAAGTTTAAATAAACACAACTGAAAGTCTTCATAACAGAAACAGTTCTGTAAAAATTACAGAAAGAGAAACTTAAATAACAACATGTGCAATTACTTGCATAATAAATTTCCTTTAAGTATTTTTAACTTTCTCACTTATATAAGAAAAAAATATTAAGTGATGTTTATACAATGGGCAGTTCTAATTTAAAATATAAAAGCTATTTTATAGATGTTAACATCTTTAAAAAAGTTGTGTTTTTTATGCTACTTATTTTGATACAGTTTAAACATTAGAGCTACTATTGTAGTCAAAATTATGTTAAAAGCTCTGTCGCCAATGACGTGTTTAATTATTTAATCTATCGAAAAAAAATTAACTTTAGCATTCGAAATAACATTGTACTTTGTTTATAATTGTAAAATAATTTTTATAATATAAAACTATTAATACAGCAATATCATTCGTATTTAAAATATAATTTTAAAATATTTAAAAATAAAGTAAATAAAAAAATATTACTACTGAAATATAAGAAAGTTTTATTAAAATATATTGTATTAAGAATATTTTGTATTGGAAATGAAACTCGTATATATTCATTTTTAACTTGATTGTAAAAATTTTACGTGTAATTATTTCTCTTTACAGGCTGTTCTTGTGTGGTTTATACACCAATTTGAAAAACACTTTTAAAGGCAATAACTAATCAGGCTAATCAACTATGCAATGAAAGATATACAAATTTGAATATCATAAATTGCAAAATGCGAGATGAGATCATATTTAAAATGTAAATGAAAAATACCAATCATATTAAATGTCTTTGTAAATAAAAAATTAAAAACAAACAAGTGACCAACAGACAGCATGCATTAAACGAACTTGTTGTAAACTAAAAAATAATTTTTTTTACATCAATATGAACGAAGATCTAAATCAGTATAAATTAAATTAAAATAGTTAATAGTATTTCTTTAATTGTTCCATTTGCGGTTATAAAATACTACTGAGCAAAAAATAGAAATGGGTAACAGCATTTCAAAATTCATCAGGAGTTTTCGAAAGATAAAAATTTTCAGCGAGAGAAAATGCACAGATTGCACTTTTACACGATCGGATCGTTGTCCAACTTATAATATTCATTCAATATTTTATGTTAC
Source organism: Centruroides sculpturatus (assembly GCF_000671375.1). Lineage (NCBI taxonomy): Eukaryota > Metazoa > Arthropoda > Arachnida > Scorpiones > Buthidae > Centruroides > Centruroides sculpturatus. The sequence goes on along the minus strand of NW_019387088.1, from coordinate 28,021 downwards.
GAAAGTGTTTGCACTCGAACCGTTCGAAAAATGCATCTGTTTCGAGGAAGAAAATCGTCGAAACTCACAAAATCGCAAAAGAACATTTTTCGGCTTTTACGTGAAGATAACTGAATTCTTCTTATGGTTTTCCTCACTTTTTCTATTTGTTGTAATTCTCAATAAAAATTTCTTTTGTCACCAAACTACTCACATATACGGTAAATATGGAATAGAAATGCACGTTGTAGCTTTAATTCTAAATATATACGTCGCAGTTCAATTTTCGATACTGAAGAGAAAAAAGATTTCTCTTCATTACATGAGAAGCACCTACGAAGGTGAAGAAAAATTTCAAGATCGAATGGAATTACCAGTATTATGCTATTTAATAGGCGTATTCGTCTTACTTTTGATTGTTTCCAATGTTCCAACAATGCTAATGTTTCCAACAGTAAGAAAATATGGTGGAAGTAAATGCGAAGCAACGATTTGTTCCGTATACTTTTCGTTTCTATTTCTGCAATTCGTAGGACAGATATGTTCGGTTCTTGTTTTGTTTTCTATTGTTGGAATGATCGTGGGGAAGAGACTTATAAAGTTATCTGAAGAATTAGAACTAATAATGACAACTTCCTTAGCACTGAAACATGAATTGCAAGACATCTGCGAAAAGCACACAGAAATTTGGGAGATGTTTGAAATGTTCAACAAGCAATGGGAAGTTCTTTTCGCTTTGGTATACGCCCATTTTTCCTACGAAACGTGTTTTCTGTGTTTTGCTTTGATGTTTTTTGATGTCAGCGTCCATCTTCGTATAGTTTTTGCCGGCGTTTCCATGGTATTCTTGCTAGGATGTCTTTCGGTTTCTTGGAGTCTTTCTTATTTGACATCTCTGGTAAGTACGATGTTTTATTTTTATTTCAATACTTATAACTGTGTAGTAAATAACAAAATGCATATTTTACACAATAGTTTCTGATAAAAATTGCTTTGTAACTCACAGATTGCCAAACGTCCGTTTATATGTATAGATTTGTAATATTCTTTTCTGCTGCAGTCATTGGCACATCTATAAATATATCGCCCTTAAATGTAAAATATATATCAGCTTTTAAACTAATACGCTAAAGCTCACTTTTCAGCTGAATCTTGCTATTTTTCAGTTTATAACTTGCAATGATAGAATTTCTACAGATTTTGAAAGAAATGCAAAACACTCTGTCATTAAAAACTTGTTATTTATACAATACGTCAATATTTTTTTGCAAAATGTATTTATAAATTAGTTCTACTCGACTGCTGTATCGTATCTTCTTTTCCCTTAAACTTTACATTTTTTGTATATATCTATATTGTACACATAAGTATTTTGTTTTTTGATTTTATTGTATATATATCTAAAATTCTGCGTGTTTAGGCCTGCGCCTAGTCTAGTTACCGTAATGGAAAATTTGTCAATGTATTCAATTTAATTTTTGTGTAGTATGGAAATAGATATGTATTTCTTAATGCCCGTTATTAGAAGGAATTGTCTAAAACAAGTTGAATTATGAAGATGAAAATTAAGCTTTTTTCTATTTTATAATATTGTATATATATCTAAAATTCTGCGTGTTTAGGCCTGCGCCTAGTTACCGTAATGGAAAATTTGTCAATGTATTCAATTTAATTTTTGTGTAGTATGGAAATAGATATGTATTTCTTAATGCCCGTTATTAGAAGGAATTGTCTAAAACAAGTTGAATTATGAAGATGAAAATTAAGCTTTTTTCTATTTTATAATAATTAATAATAAAAAGTTTTTAAATAAAAATCTCATAACAGATGGCTCCATGCACAATTTTAGCCTGGAAAGTTACGCAGTCGATTGCTGATTTTATGTCTATATGAGTATATTACGGTTTGTAGATGGTCTTTTCAACGCGTGTGTGTGTTTATACGTACAAAGATACGCGTAATTAAAAATACTTTAATTCAAAAAAACATTTTAGTATTTAAAAATGTTTGTCACATTCGTTCAGTTACGAGTATCGTTTTTCTTAACGATTCAAAGCCGAAAATAAAAATGATTGCAATTAAAAATTTGAAAAATTCTTTCACGTTCTTCGCGGTTTGACGAGAGAAGAACGCAAAATATGCGAGTCAATAGCAATGTTCAGTAAAGAACTAAAAAAACGTAAATGAAAACTCTATCTGTGTATTCTCGTGTCTCTTTTGACAATTAATATTGCTGTACTTAACTCAAATTAGTTTGATTTATGATTAATATAAACTTAGATGTAGTTAAATATTAAAAGAAAATAATGGCATGACTAAATTATCAAATACTTTTCTACGCCTGAACTAATTCAAAATTCCTGGAAGATAAGCATGAGATATAAGAATGCCTACTTTTCAAACCCTTTTTATAAAGAAAAATTAAGCGTTTCGATGATATGCGAAGTATTAAAGTATTATATACAAGCGATAAGAAAAGAATTAAGTAGAAGATAATTTTGTTATTCGCCACAATAAAAGCGAGAACAGCGGCTTAGTTAATATTGTACTCTTTTACTGTCGCTCAATAATCCTTGGATTTACGACTCTGAAGGGTCAAAAGAATATTTATTGTGTGGTGAATGCTGATTAGTTCTTTGTTTGTGTTCTTTTACTTTTTATTTGTATTTATTGATACTCCAATTTGTATTTATTAATACAAAACTTTTCTTACTACGAACGGTTGATTTGCGTATATGTTATTACGTTTATTGTGAAAAAGTGTAAATTCTGTTATACCTTTAATATAGGATAATTATATTAATTAATAATAAAATACGTATATATGAATAAATGTTTAATAAATCGATCTTTTGTAATAAAATGTTATCATTAAACCAATTTAATAAAAAAGCATTATTATATTTACATTAACTACTTAATTAATGACAAAGCTATTCATTTTTCAGATCTACGATAATTTCGCTTCTATTCAAAGATTTTCTTCGAATGTTTTGTCAGTCGAATTCAAGTTCAAGGTTTTGTACAAGTAAAAAGTACTTATTCAATTATAAATTCCAATTGTGTAATTATCCTTTGAATATTTTCAGGTAACTTGTTTTATGAAAAGATACGGAAACCCCAAGATGGGAGTTTCTATTGCAGACTTCTTTTACATTCGAAAAAATTTTTTAATTCGGGTAAGTCAATTTATATAAGCTATACCACTATACAGTAAACACATTGTTGACCCTTACAGATGGCGAGTGCATTATATTCGATTTTCTCTTCGGTGGTACAAGTAACTGGCGTGATGACAAAACATAAATCATGTAACGCAGTCTCTACACTCAATAATGCTACTGCTAACTAAATTAAATCTGTGTTTTCATAACACAACCATTGTACAAACTACTACTAAAAGTAGAGTGGACAATTTCTGAAGAATTCGTTTCGGGAATGACCACTCTTAGTGTAAAAAATTCCAATAGAAATCTTTAGAGCAAACTCTCCACATAACTTGTGTTGAGAAATTAGGGTACAGACATTGTATCAGGCACATGATTTTTTAAAGTATCACATAGAATAATTTTTATCTGTATATTAACAATTGTATTAAACAACAGAATAATAACCAAATTTTGCAGGTTACGGGTATATTAATACAAATGACATAAAATTTTAAATTACCATAATAATTCAGTCAAATAAAGCAAAAAAATACAGTTTTTTAAGGTTAATTTTTTTCAGACTATATTTTGCACTTGAAATGTTTTCATTTTCAATTGTAAATGTTAAAACCTCTGACAAGTTTTATCTAAATTATAAAGAATGAACAATTATTTATTGTTGTATTGTTGCAATGTTTTGATTTAATTTTTTATTATATCTTTAATTTATTTAAAGTAAAATATAAGGTTTCCACTCCAAATTATTAGTTTTTTGCATCTATACCTCCTACTTTCCCTTTAACAATAAAGTGTAAAGTTCATGTATCTAAAATCATGTTTTTCAAAGGAGTTTATAAATTAAAATGACGTGAATTCCGTTGCAGTCTGGAAGTACCTACATAGTTAGTCAGGACTCCTGTCCCTAAATCTTTCATATCTAGTGTTTTAATTCATTTATCTAACGCCGTTATCGCGATTAAGAAAAGACATTCGGTAAAGACACTACTACAGTAGAAATTTATAGGACTTATAGAATTTATAGGAATGTAGTAAACTTTTTTAAATTGTAGCCTAGTATGGTTTTCGGCTTTAATTTGTTTAATAGTAAATTTTTTGTTTTCATTTGTTCACATTTTGCATCAAAAGACTAAATATTTGTTCATATGCAAAAATAGATGTCGAAAGCAAAAATAATTATATATCGAGCACTTTATGCATTTTCATGAGAATGCATGTGAATTAAAACACGTGATTTATTACTACTGTACTTTATTGAAAAAGTACGACTGTATTCTTGATAATCCTCATAGTCACATCTTTGTCGTCAAGTAATAATTGTTGATTGAAGCTTAAAAATCCCTCTGTTGCACTCCTGCACTTCTTTTAATAATAATATACAATTTATATTTTTAAACATGAATTACTGAATGTTACACTATATTTTTCAGTAATTTAATTGTAGGAGAGAATACTTACGTAAGAATCTAGTTAAAAAGGCATTTTCTTTTTTTCAGCAATAAGCATAATGTACAACGAACACACTAGTAATTGACTATTATGACGTTATTGGGCTGCAATTTGAAAGATTTGTAGATTTATAAATTCACACTGTCTTCAAGCTGTGAGGCAGATAACCTAGATTTACTGTTCCATAATATAATCGAGATAGGTTGATAACAATATAATAAGCGTAGTGCCCAAACGTTTAAAAGTTGAAAGTTGAATTTTCGTGCACTGTTAGGAAATGCCATGAATATGCACACTAAGAAGGAATTTTTTGGAAATTCTTTACTTTAAGGGAGAGGGGAAAAAGTTAAGTATTGCTTTGAAGAACTTGGCTTCTACTGTACTATTTGAAATGAGATTATTCACGTTATTTGTAGAAAATAGTACATATTTTTGACCAGTCTAAACATTCTTTTATTAGTGTCAGAAGATGGTGAACCTAATTGTTGTTCCCTCTGAAAACGGGTGAGATCGGCTATAATGTATTAATGATACTTTTCATATTGTTGCTTTTTGGTTTTATTGGCTGGTATAGGATAGATAGAATAAGTTATCTTTTGTTTTTATAAATTTCATGCACAAAGTCACTATAAATGTTATATGTTGTAATACCACATATAATTTTACACTTAATTAAAGGAATATTGAATCAATACAAATAATAGTTTACAGAAAACCGTTATGTACACTAAGATTAATGTAGTGAATTAGTTCTTGCAGTTAATTTTTGAATTTAGTTGTTCTTCAGTAGATAAAATAACAAAAAATAAACCTTTTTCTATTTTGTAAATAAATAGATTTATTGTATAAAGGAAATCAAATTACGGGTTAGGGTTGGATTGATTATGAACTTTGTCACAAAAAAAAATATTTGTACTATTTATGTGTACTTGATTTTGTATATTTACGAAGTGTATTTACATTCTTTTAACGCAGGTGATAAATGTAAAAGTTCACAACTGAATAAATTACGAATTAAAAATTTATGTTTATTTTTTGGAATTTTCTTATAAAGTGATTTTAAATTTATATACATTTCTATTTTAGTAACTATGCACAGTGAAAGTATCTGCACGATACTATTTTTAGTAAATTTTGTTTTTAATTATAAGAATACATGCTAATTTTACTTTATTTCTTACTTAATTTTCTGAAAAAGGGTTATTTAGATAATGTCAGTAGTAGTGATTCGATTCACTTTGGGGTATACTTTTAAATTCAGTATAAGAATTTTTATTTTAATTCAAAAATTAAACCGTTTTCTATGAAAAAAAGATTGTTTAATTTCATTCGATATACTTTTTAAGTTTAATTATAAATATTATTTAAACAGAATAACTGTGAAAGTTACATAACATTTCTATTGTAAATGTTCTTAATAAACTTTTCTAAGAAAATTATTTGAATCAACTAATAACAAAAACCACTTATATAAAGACAATGAAATTAATTTTGCTTTGATTTGTATGGATGTTGTGTTTTCAAATAATTTTAGTAAAATTACTGTAATAACAATTTTCTAAAATTGTAGTGACTGTAATATTCCTTAGTTTTCTGTCTCTAAGTATGTTCTGATAAATATTGCATTTATAAAAAAATTATTGGACTGCAATTGGAAAAAAATTGTATAACTACGAACTGTTGGTGTCTATATGTCGGTTTGTCTGTCTGTCATTACTCAATTATGAGAAAGCCGTTAAATAAGTGAATGTCAAAACGAGATGTGGCAAGCTTAAAGACAGGAGAAACTCTACAGGAATGTTAGATTTTGAATGGATGTCACGTCACTTCGATTCGAAATCTTTCTCTGAACGAAGTGAGATAGTAACCAGCATGACTGTTGCTGAGAAGAATAGTATGATGTACAAGGGCAAAACCACCATTAAAGAATTTTGAACATTGTGGCAAAATATTGCAGGTCAGCAATGTGACGCTGTCAGAAAATTGTTTTTTTGGTTAATTTACGGCACTGCTACACTTGGCGATTTGTCTAAAGATGCCATTAGGAAGGTCTTTTAATGCAATACGGACATGAAAAAAAACCGGAAAATTACACGTGAGTAGCTTGTTCAAAGGAGAAACAAACTTACCAACGAACTCGCAGTGTTCAGGAAACAAAACCGCTTGGCCACTGGTGCGCCTTCTTGGTAAATATTCGATCATTGTAATTAGTTTGGTTTATTTGGTTCCTGCAATGCAACGCGTGAGTAATTTTCCAGGGAATGCATCCTGGAAAACTTTTAAGCAAAGTTGGACCCTATTTAGGTGAAGAAAACCTGGTAAACACCATGTCATCAGCATACTTGTCATGCCTGAACCTACCACTAACTAACTATTAGTTTTTGATGGTTTTATGCACTTGGCTACCAGAGGACGCTTTACAGAATTAAAAAAGTACCATTCAGAAATGAAAAGTGGATGTAAAAATTCAAATACTTATTGATTTTTTACAAGGAAATACCTTCGATTGCACACAGGCAAGCGCTATGTGCTACCTATCACAGTAATTATATATGTGTCTATTTTGCTCTATATCAGTGTCACAGCAATTAAGTAAATGTAATATATATATTTTTTTAAATTACAGGTATATTATTTATTATAATGATTATGTTTAGTTAAGTTTTTTGCCAATAGATAGTGCCACGTGTAAATCAACAAATTTAATATAGACAAAATTCATTGATTTACAGAAATCCAAGATATATCTAGAGACTCGATGAGTGACATTGTCTAAGTTACGTGTATATAAAAGTAACTACCAAAACTCGCAGCAATTGGTCGAATGGCTTAGAAGTGTATAGCAAACAAATAAAGAAACATTCTCCTTTATATATATAGATAATTTACACATCAGTTTTTCTTAGAAGACTGTTCTGTAACAGCATGCGAAATGCCTAATTATATATATTTTTTGTTATAGTACTTTCATATGCAGCATGTGGCACATTTATAAATATGGTGCCACTAGGCATGAGAAAATTCAGATTCTGCCTCAAAATTTTCACATGAAAAAAAAATGCTATATTTTTAAATCCATTTTAATGTGCTGAATATGAATCGAAAATCCAAAATCCTCCATTAACCACAGTTTGTTTGAAATACTAGATATTTGCAGAAAAGTGACTGTTTTAGACAAACTTCCTTTACTATTATATAATTAAATTACACAGAAAACTGGAGAAATCTTATCAGCTAAATGTCAAGGATCATATTAAAACGTTCCACTTGGGTTTGGTGTTACATCTGATTAAACCGCAGGTGACTACCAGATTGCCAAGCAGTCAAGAAACAACCTATTGTTCTGGGGGACAGGTTTTCGAATCCAAACGGTTCGAAAAATTTATAGGGGTTCGAATTCAAACTGGTCAATACATCTCCAGGAATTTATAATAAGGTTGTCAATTGAAATATATCAAGCACTGTCTTTCATAACCCAGCTGCACCATTGTAAGCCTGGCAAATCCATAATGAGCTTTTTAAAAAACTCCTCTTTGCAAACACAGAGTGGAAAAATTTAGTAAAAAAACGAAGACCACAAGTATCAACTGTTAAGTGCTAGCTGGCATCGTTCAGCTAGGTGTCAGGCATGGAGAAGTTGCCTGTTAGCTTTATAAGATCCAGCATAGATTCAAGAAACATAGTCTTGAATTTAGATACTTTTTCTCTCAGAGATAACATGTGATGCGTTTGGAAACACCAGCCGTACTATTTCTGCTATATTTGTGAAGTGACTTCGAAAGCCCGACTAAAATCACTAACGCCTATAGTGAAAGAAACGTAGCATTGTTATTTCAATTGCAAGATGAGAGGTCAAGGTAAAACCTGAGCTTCTAAAATATGCTGTAATTCATGGACACAAACACTGACCAGATACTTAAAAGAAAACACATAAATGAATATTTTTGTTGTCTGTATGGTCTGGCTGGAATTTCTCAAATACTTCAATAATTATTATTTCCGCAAGACTAACATTAAAGGCTCTAAGCGAAATCAAAAGCGAAATACAATATCCCAACTTTGACTAGTGCCCTATGATTAATCGATGCCATTACTAACCCTAACTTTAAATTTCACGGTAAATCCAAAAAAAGAATCTGATCCTGAAAATGCATCGCGAAATGACAATGATATTTTAATGAAAACCTATGATGGAGTCTCACAAGAACTGCTTATCATTCAAACTCGTTTGAATGATATGATTCATAATTTTATTTTTTTTTTTAAACAAAGGCTCAACTACTTGCATCACTTCTCCAGCAGTGGAAATTTTTACAGAAATAAGTTAGGGTTACCTCTTACATATGAGGAACTCCGGAAATGTAAAATTTTCTCAATGGAGAACAATGGTATTTCTAGTCACTCATGTTGTTCACTTGAACGAAACTTATCACAACATGAAGGTAACGTGAACAAAAAAATACAATGAGAATAAGTGGGATGTGTGTGCTGAAATCAATGCCTGTTAACATTTCAATAACTTTGGAGTCTTCAAGAAGAATACACTATATTTTGTTGTTATTATAGCTGATTGGGACAGTCAGCAAGGACTAGTCACAACTTGGAAAAAACGGCCCGATCGTGCAGCAAATGTACAAAGTCAGAAAAGTATTGCTTTTTCTGTTCTGGTGAAAAAAACTGAATTCCTTTTACCTCCTCTTTATATCAGGCTGGATTTGATGATAAGCTTTGCAGAAGGTATGTACAGATAAAGAGAACGCTTCGCATACCTGAAGCAAAAGTTTTGTCATCTGAGCAATGAGAAAGCAATATAAAAAATGTTTGTTGGTCGTGAAGTATCTTAATTAAAATTAAAGTATCTTAATAAATACTTTAATTTTGCGGAAAATTTTAAACCATCAGAAAAAACAGCATGAGACGGATTAGTAAACGTGCGAAAAATATAATGGGGTATGAACGACTGATCAAATATGAAAAAATCGAGAAGTTGGTAATGTCCTACCAAACACAATGTTGCAATATGTCTCTCCACATTCGTTTCCTGCATTATCATTCAGATTTTATTTCCACCAATTGATAAACATAGAAAATGATCCATAAGACTCTTATGAAAAAATAAAGCTATATATCTAAAAGTGAAACGAGAACATGTTACTGATGGACTCTACAACGGAAGACTTGTATATAAAATATAAAAGAAAGATAACATGTTATTAAGTGTTACACAAGTTTACCTACTCTCAGCTCGGTAGCAGTGTACTTACTAATGGCACAGGATCCTGAAAATGTGGTCAAAGAAATGCAAGACATATCATTAATGGAAGTGGAAGTACAAACGCTATTGGATTATGAGAACTTGTATCCTTCCATAAGAATCAAAACTTGTATGGAAGCACTATTAGAATTCACGTCCGGTAAGAATCCCGAATTGATACATTACAACGAGGAGGAATTAGAGCTAGCTAATCTAAAATGTTATGAATTTTGCTTTAGCTTCAACGTCCAAGCATATAGACAAAAAGGGGAAGTCTCAATGGGATGTCTAATCTCAAGAATACTATGTGAGTTGGTGGTTCAAAACCTAGAGGAAAGAGTTCTGTATGATATCAAAAAGGATATAGTATATTTTAAAAGATATGTGGACGATATGAAAGAATAAGCGTAAGATAAATTAATTCCTGGATGTAAAAAACAATAAGAGCAGAAGCCTAAAATTGAGAATGGTACACAAAAGTTCTTTATAATCCATTTTCTAGACATTAATATTGAGTTCAAAAAAGGACACTTATCTACCAGTGTTTACATCAATAAATGCACAACTCACATTACATCCCATCGCAATTAAATGAACGTACCGTTATAAGCTGGCAGCACTCCGAGCTCTAATCAAAAGAGTCTTTCTGTATTGTGACAACGTTGTAGACAGAACAAAGGATATCGAAAAAATTGTACAAGTAGCCAAAGCCCTAGCATAAAAAATACACAATAGAAGGAATGGTTAAAAAATAGACATAGGCACAGCAAGAACTTCAAAACATGATCCCAGTAAAGCAGGTTACAAAGTTTACATATAACAAAAATACGATGAGAATGGTTCTCAAAAAAACCCTGGACTTATATACAATCTTAAAAAATGACAAAGATAACATTAAAACAGAAGAAATAGTAGAGGTATACAAGATTCCTTACGAAAACGCACAACTAGGAATCAAGAAAGACTACATTGAAGTCACAACAAGAAAGTTTGAGATAAGACTTGAAGAACTCAAGTATTACATCAGTAAAGGTTCTAACACAGCAGTACTTTCCCAGATGGCACAGACCCAAGGCTCGATAGTAAACATGAGATGAAGCAGTTATTGTCAAACCCATGTGCTCCCCAATGTAAGCAAGGACCGCTTAAAGAATTGAAATTTACAAGAGCAAACTCGAAGAGCCATGCCTAAATGCAACTGAAGCAGAAGGCCTACCAACGGCTTGTAAATTTAATCAAAAAGTTTGCCATGAATTCGTAATCTTACCTTAGTTAATAGTTACATGTTTTTTGTCAATTATATCTTAACCATTTATTACAATGTTTATTTAAATTATTATTAATGGATTTATTTTTATTTTTTATTTCTATTACTATATCTGTATTTATATATACAATTCTCTTAGTTATTTACCCGTTATCAACTTTTTGCATTTCAACATATGTATTCTATTTAATGTAACGCCAATGTTCCAATTCACTTGTAAAGCCTGAGGATGACCTACAGAGCAGGTCGAAAAACATAAGTTTTCAATAAAAGTATCTCAGGTGTGCGGTGATAAAATACTTATTTTCAAAGCACGTTTCTGTTTAATGTTTAAAAGTACTTTATCAAATGTGTTAGAAAAGGTGTGATAAACTTTTATATAAGATAACCTATGTAATTATATAAATCAAATACTATAATATAACAAACATTAAATCGAAAAATAGAGAAATTTTTCGTAATTTAATAAAATTTTTCATTTAAATTACTGATATTTCAATTATTTAATAATTATTCAAATCAGAGAACCTCGATAAGTTAACAAAACATAAGGTCGATCTACTAAAAAGGAAGTATTATTCAAGAATACTTTTATGACAAAATGATCCTTATTGTGATGCTAGAACCATTACGAAAACCCAGAAAACTACCACAATCGAAGCACGACCGACGATTAACTACTAATAATTAGTGGTTTTATCCACAGGTAGTCTTTTTAAAATAAAAGAATAGTTATAATAATTGAGATAAACAATTTTTTTTCAGTTTATCCAATAGTTAATTAATGGAAGTAAAATAACTTTTATTAAATTAAGAGAAATTTTGAACTTTCCAAAAAAGGCTTGCTCATAATTTATGTGTAACACTAACTTTTATTAAATTGTATAACATAGCAATTTTTATATGGTTTTAATATTAAAAAATTATATTAAAAAGAAAAAAAATATTTTTTAGGTAAGAATGTTAAAAAGAAGTAATACGGTATTTTCATTAATTTTAAAGCTTTTCGAGATACCATGCATAAACTCGTACAATCTTCAAACAATTTTGACATTAAACTCAAAAATTTAATAGTATCAGTGCTTCATATATACAAATTACTTTGCCAAATTGTTTGATTTATGCAGTCCTGAAATAAAATGCAAATACACAGTAACAAACACAAACGCACACATGTATTTAAAATTTTACTAATTGATAATTATGAAATCAAAAATATAAAACTAAATTGTTTAAAATTTTTGCAATTTTTTATTTTTTTATAGTGACAATTTTTGTATATTGAATGTTAGTTAACAGCTAAACTGTGGAAAAATAAAATATTTTATAATAGCGAGGTTGAGGCCGAAGTTTGTTGTTTGATGTTTGTTGTTTGTTGTTTGTTGTTTGTTGTTTGTTGTTTGTTGTTTGATGTTTGTTGTTTGATGTTTGATGTTTGATGTTTGTTGTTTGATGTTTGTTGTTTGATGTTTGATGTTTGATGTTTGATGTTTGGAATGTCAATCATTGCAAACATCAAATATCCATTGTCAAACTTCTAGGCTTACAGGAAAGCGGTGCTGAACATCTAGGTACACGTTTTCGCGTTTAAAATTTCGGTCTCAACCTCGCTAATAAATGTACAGTACTGTACTTAAACTTATAGATTGTTAGGCTTAACATTGAAAACATCTGTATCGAAGAATATTATAGCAATTCACTGAATAATTTTTAAAAATATTTCTACACGAAACACAAATTTTGCTTTGTAACCAAGGTTTTATATCTCATTCATAAAATTTTTAAATAAGTAGAATCTACTTATTTAAATATTTTTGAATGAGATATGGATGATTGGCAAAATATTTTAGATATCAGAAATTATATTCATTTGAAGTGAATAATTGAACAAATGATCATCTGGCATTTTATCATAGTATTATCGATCAAAATATTGCGAGTGTTTCTATCATATATTAGAAATCAATGGTTATCTATTACTGTTTACTTTACAAATGACACGAAGAGAAACTCATGGAATGTTTTGCTATTACTGATAATAAAGGCAATCATAATAAAGTAAACATCATATTCGAGCACGTGTGCACGATAAATCCGAATAATATTATTTAAAATGTATTAAAATATATATAACTTGACATTGAAAACGTATTCCGTTCCATTCTGTTAAAACTGTACAGTTAGTGTTTGATGTTAGACTTCATTTCCATATGTTTCTGGATTGATCGCTTGTGTATCAAAATATGCTCACATGTCTATTTTTCATACACGATTCCTGGAGCATCTTCGTAAGTATTAGAATTGTTCATTACTATGATAGATTATCAAATAAACCGGTGTTAGTTGGGCAAACGATTTCGATGATTTCGTATATATTGTACGTTTTCAAATTAAGTTATTACTATCAAAACCAAAATGGCGCATATAATATAATACAGTAGAAACCATTCCTCAAGTTAACCCTTAATCCTCTTTTTCTCTGTCCCGCGAGAAAAATTTCCACAATTCTTTATCAGTGTGCATTCTCATCACGTACCCTAAATGTGTGCCAAATTTTACCTTTTTAGGTTCAGCGGTTTGCTCTGAATAATAAATCCATCACTCAGCCTGTCAGTCAGGACGTGTAATTTTTATAAAGGTCATCACATAAGACATTACTTTTAAAAGAAAAGTACTTTATTTGAAGAATGAATATAAGTACAATTTAATTTAGGGGAGATCGGGGCAACTTCGGCATGCGGGGCAAGTTTGTCAAACGCTTTTTTTAAAAAACAAATTAAAAGGAGACTTTGGTTATAGGTTAGGCAGTTGAGTTTTATTGGTGGCTTGTTGAGTGTAGTGTTTTTATTGTTCTCCAACAAGCGTAGTTGAATTATCAAGCAAATTTTCATTTTCGTTCAATTCCATATAATATTTTTTTTCCATTTATATTGAATTGGCAGGTTTTGTTATAATTCCATGATAACGAAAGTTACTTTTCCTGTTAGAAGGATGTAACTTCAACTTATTCACGTGGCCAGATCGTGGCTTGGCATTCTGTTCTCAGGGTTGTACTTAATGTTTCGAAATAATGACTAGCGGGGTAAGATCGGCAACATAAAGCCACATTAGAAGCAAAGGATAAAAATCAAACAGATGATAAATGAAAACATGTTTGCATTTCTTATTCATGTATATATGTCTTTGAACTTGCATTTCGTTGTAATAATATTAAATGGGTGTTGGATTTGTATTTCTTTGTTTTAATAGTGAATTCCAACTTATACATTGTTAATAACATAATTTTATATACGTGCCTATCTTGCCCCATTACTGTTGCCCCTATACCAGGGGCAACTTTAATAAAAATAATTAAAATAATTACAACTTTACAAAAAGAGAGAAGTTGCCGATCTTGCCCCTATACCTGGGGCAACTTCGTCAATTTCTCTCTTCTTGTAAAGTTGTAATTATTTTAATTATTTTTATTCCCAAACTGATTTTAACCAGTCCTATAGTAAGGTAACATTCCAATAGACAATATGCAAAGCTTTTTTTTTCAGTTTACAGCAGTATTTATTACACAAAATTTAAGTAAAGCTTAACATGCCGATCTTGCCCCGATCTCCCCTATATTTTTAGAATGACACAGCACGATTATTCATGCATATAGAATTTTCTGCTTACGATGAATTCTTATTTCATGTTAATAAATAACACTAATGGATCCTTGTATTCTTTACGTATATAGTGAGGTATGGTTATAGTGTAGCTAAACTCAATCACTCCAAAATCTACTGTACTCGTTACAATTTTCCAATTGCAATTAAATACTATAAAAGTAAATGTTTTTTATTTTCATTCATCAGTGATGCAAAAAAGTATTTTACAGAGGAGGCCAAAATTAATACAATTGTGAAATCTAATTCGTTATTGGATACCAGTTTTATTTTAAAATTTATTTGTTTAATGGAGAACTTAGTTCTGTTTCGATAACGGTTATATAAATTTAAAAATGTCTAATAGTGTGTTCCATAGATGTAATTCTGGAGCTGGATTTTTTAAATTTTCGCAATTATTACAGCTGATTTGCTAGAAATGTATCGGCATTAGGAAATCTATCACTTGGGTCATGGATTTAAGCTTTAAAAAGGAAATGAATTTATACTTTCGAAAAATAAGAATTATACTTTTATTCTAATCATAAAGTATTTAAATACTATAAAATTATTAAGACCCGATATACTACAACAATTAAATTTGTACTTAAGTCGTGATTATAATGTATAAAAAATTAATCATAATTGAAAAAACTTCAATACATGATACTGAAAATTTTAACAATTCATATAAGTTGTATCGAATTCACGATATTAAGCATTCAGATAAAAAGAAATAAGTCCCAAACAAAATTCGTTATAGAAAACTAGTGATTTCATTCACGAAAATTAAATATAATTATTTATCTTTAAACGTTGATTTTATTTCGTTTTCTAGAGAAAAATTTATTGTCATGAGGTTTGAATGAATAACTTGATTTGAATGAATAACTTGATTTGAATGAATAACTTAGTTTTAATTTGAAGAAATTCTGTGAACTAAAGAAACGTTCAGGAAAATCAACGTTGTAGATCGACCATAGTGAAATTAATTGAAGATATTGCGAGATTGAAGACATAAACTGTAGTAGAATATCGTTCAGAATTAATGTTTACTCAAGTTTTCAAAAAAGAACAACAAGAATATAAGGCAATCTATAACAGGCAAACTTCTTGTTACATAAAAACAACAGGTAATTTTTATTGGTTATACAAATTTTATTTATATTCACACAAATAATTTTTATTTGTGTGAATATAAACAATGAAAAAAAAACCGAAACAGAAACAAACGAATTAATGGTTAATTTTTAATCGTTATATGTAGATTGCTAAGGAATTTGCAAGCAAAACTTAAAAGCATGGGAAATATCATTTCAAAATTATTTAGCAGTTTTCGACAAATAGAAACTTTCAGCAGAAGAAAAGACACAAATTGCTTGTGGACGCAAAGAAATTGTTGCCCAATTTATAATTTCTATTCAATAATTTCCGTTTCTGAAGTCTTTGCACTGGAACCTTTCGAAAAATGCGTCTGTTTTGAGGAACAAAATTCTCGATGTCCACAAAATCGCAAAGGAACATTTTACGGCTTTTACGTAAAAATAACTGAATATTTCTTATGGATTTCTTCGCTGTTTCTATTTGTTGTACTTTTCAATGAAATTTTCGTTTGTCACCGAACTATCCACATATACGGTAAATACGGAAAAGAAATGCACGTCGTGATTCTAATTCTGAATATCTACGTGGCTCTTCAATTTTCGTTATTGAAGAGAAAAAATATTTCTATTCATTTCATGAAAAGCACCTACGAAGGTGAAGAGAATTTGCCGAGGCAATCGGAATTACCCGTATTATGCTATTTAATATGCGTATTCGTCTTACTTTTGATTGTTTCCAACGTTCCAGCAATGCTTATGTTTTCAACAATCAGAAAATATGATGGAAGTAAATTCGAAGCAACGATTTGTTCGATATACTTTTCGTTTCTATTTCTGCAATTCGTAGGACAGATATGTTCGGTCCTACTTTTATTTTCGATTATTGGAGTGATCTTAGTCAAGAGACTTATAAAGTTATCTGAAGAATTAGAACTAATAATGACAACTTCCTCATCACTGAAGTATGAATTACAAGAAATCTGCGAAAAGCACACAGAGATTTGGGAAATGTTTGAAATGGGCAACAACCAATGGGAAATTCTTTTTGCCTTGATGTACGCCCACTTCACATACGAAACTTGTTTTTTGTGTTTCGCTTCGATGTTTTTTGATGTCAGCATCCACCTTCGAGTAGTTTTGGCCGCTGTTTCGATGGTATTCTTAACAGGATGTCTTTCGGTTTCTTTGTGTCTTTCTTACTTGACATCTCTGGTAAGTACGATATTGTATTGTTATCAAAATATATATAGATTAAGCAGTAATGTAGAAAATATGATATTACATATACAGTTATTAAATTAGCTTTTGCAAAAACATAATTCAATAACATAATAAATAGTATTTATTAGCAGAGAGTCGCACGTTTAGAAATACGTTGCCCAGCAATAAAGTAAGTTATAAATCAATATTCTAATGTGAAAAAAATAATTCTTATAATTCATTTTATTGTGCTGAAAATAAATTTGAATTCGAAAATCCTCTATTATCTCTAGTTTTTGAAATACTAGTTATTTGTAGAAAAGTGCCTGTTTTAGACAAAATTTTTATATTGTGTTTTAAATAAAACATGGCACCCAAGAAATCATATTTGATTAATTTCAGGGATCGTTTTTAAAGGATCCACCTGGGTTAAGTACTTTATTTTAGTATATTACAGGTGTCAACTGTAAGCTATTAAAATCAAGATAAAACTTGAGCTTTTAAAATATGCTATAATTTATGCACGCGAACACTGACGGGATGATATCAAGATCTTTTGTTATACTTATGGTCTGGCAAAAACTTTACAATTACGTGGATAATTATTATTTGAAATTTTGAATACCCCTCCCTTATATCAAAAGTTTAAACCAAATTAATAAATTTTATAAGTAATATTTTATGATTTTGATGGGAAAAAGTTTATTTTCAAACACGAAGGAAACTGTAAAACACACTTTCTCTTCAACTGAAGTTGAACATCTTTTTCTTTATGCCTTATCTGCTAAATTTTGAGTAACACAACGAACAGTTTGCAACCTCTCCGTAATTCCCCACTTATCCTGCTTACGTGGGAAAAATATGATGTTCCAATTGGAAGAAATCTTTGAAAAAAAATTTGGAAAAAATCTTTTTTCATACTGTTCGAAAAGTGCGCCAAAACTTTTAAGAGAAGAAGGACGTATTTCATGCCGTCTCTCTATAGCTAACGCCCATAGTCTAGTAAAGATTTGTCTCCATTTTCATAAATCAAGAAGTCATTAAATGAAGCGCCGTCTTCAAAGACCTGATGAGAACCTGAATTTTAAAGAACCTTGTCTTCGACCCATCTACAGGAGAAATCAACGAAACTAAAAGTATAAAAGAAACCTTTGCAAGGTAGAATGATTTAAAAAATTTGTAATCTCTCTCTCCGCAAGATAGTAAGATTAGCATAGTTGTAATCTCTATTTTTATTTTTATGTGGTTTATTAATATTCTTTCTTATTTATATAAAACAATGGCCTCATTACTGACTGAACCAAAAAGATTTCTTCTTCTCAATTTTAACGCAACCCCTTAGTAAAGATATTCAGAAGTAACCGTGTGATAGTCCGCGAAATTGACTATGTGGTGTCAGGTATCCTGACGAGGAGAAGAGTGATTTCGAGATCATCTCTCTCCGCCTTATTTACTTTAAAGCCCTCCGTAGTAAAGTGAGACACGATTGTGTGTCTGTAAGCGATATAGAACCATTCTGTGCCCTTGGCTTCTCACAATTATGTTCGCATGACTAACATTAAAGGCTTTACAGCAAATTTGAAAGCATCATGCAATATCCCAACTTCGACCAGTGCTGTTGATTAATCGATGCCAGTACTTGCTTTACCATTGAATTTCACAGTAAATACAAAGTAGAAATCCGATCCCGAAGACACTTAGCCTAAACGACAACCAAGTTTTAAATTAATAAGAAGTTATTATGCAGTCCCACAAAAGAGCAACAGATCATCTATTACTGCTTTCAGAAGGAAAGATTCCAATTAAAACAACACAACTTTCGGTTTTCATCGGAAGTTCGTATGCAGTTAATCGGTTCTTCTTGCCATGAACATTTCCATGTTTGATCTCATTTTTTCGTCAATCTAACTCTGTTCTCGACACTAAAAAAATAACGGTTTTCTATATCATATTTAAAAAGTCATATTTATAATACTTGAGTCATATTTAAAGAATATTTTTCATGTGCGAGTCTTATTACTTGACAATATTCAGATCCATAACAGCACAAACTTTTTTAGTTTCATACAACAACATAGACTTTACCGATGTGTATTCGAAGTCGTGTTTCCTAACGCAAACAGTTTGTGTTTCCAGAAACTGAAGCAACCCGAAACCATTAATCATGCACAGTTTACAGATAACCCGCATTATCTGCGACTATTTTATTTTATTACACGAAAATCATATTACTTAAAGACCAAAACGAGTTGAATTTACTCTTGTGAATTTTGTATTTATTTATTCAAAACATAACTGACTCGCTTGCATTAATATGGATTTTTAATTTAAGTGTGAAAAATTGTATATTTCGTTAAACCATTCACACGGAATCATTATTTTAGTAAACAGCAAATTGATTATAATAATAACAATATAATTATTAACTATTTAATGGAACTTTTCAGATCTCCGATAATTTCGTTTCGATTAGAAGATTTTCTGCAAACAACATGCCAGTTATATTCAAGTTTAAGGTGCCATGCGAGTAAATTGTATTTATTCAATTATAAATTACAATTTTGTAATTATTATTTTAATATTCTCAGATAACTTGTTTCATGAAAAGATACGGAAAAACCAACATGGGTATTTCTATTGGAGACTTCTTTTACGTTCGAAAAAATTTTTTGATTCGGGTAAGTCAATTTTTATAAGCTTTACCACTGTACATTAAACATATTGTTAACTTTCACAGGTGGTGAGTGCATTGTATTCGATTTTCTCTTCGGTTGTGCAAGTAACTGGAGTAATGAACAAACACAAATCATGTAATGCAGTCTCTACTTACGGCAATGTTACGTCTGATAAGATTAAGTCTGTGGTTAATAGCTCCACTATTGTATAAACAACTGAAACTTGGTATAAATATTCTAGCGTTGGCAACTTTTTAATGATTGGTTGCAGAGATAATGACTGTAAGTGTAAAAACCGGGATAATATCTTAAAAACAATTTCATTACATACCTTAATTGACAACATAGTGTAAAGATATTGTTGGGGGAAAATCATCCAAAATCACGTTACATTCGAGAAATTTTACTTGCACATTAACAGTTTTTATTAAACAACTGAAAAAGACATAAGTAAGTATATATACATATATTAAAATAAACAACATAGGAACAAAAAAACGTAATAAATCACTAATTTTTATAGGGGAGACCGGGGCAACTTCGGCATGCGGGGCAAGTTTGTCAAGCGCTTTTTTTTTTAAACAAATNACTGATTTTAACCAGTTCTATAGTAAGGTAACATTCCAATAGACAATATGCAAAGCTTTTTTTTCAGTTTACAGCAGTATTTATTACACAAAATTTAAGTAAAGCTTAACATGCCGATCTTGCCCCGGTCTCCCCTAATTAAGTGAAAAAATACTTTTTTTAATTTAAATTAATGTTTCCTTCGACTTTGTGTCACTCATAAAACTTTAGTGTTTTACTCGATCTTGTAGATCTGTCAAAACAGAAATTATTACAAATTCTATTTACACTAAAATTTTTCACGAATTACATATTTTTTCACATTTTAAGAATTTAACTAAAGTTTGCGGTTGAATACTAACGGGAATTATACTGTAGAGCACTACTGTGTGTTTTAAGACTTGTCTGTGTCATTTTGTATAATAAATTTGTAATTATATTAAATTTGAATTGTTGACGTAAGCTTAAAATGTTATCCTGCTGCACTTGCTCTACTAATTATGTAATACAATTCTAAATATACATTATTGAAAAGCATAAAATTTTTCTATATACGCCTATTTTATTCGCAGGATAAACGACGAAAGTAAACGAGTTGCTTAACTTTGACACTGAGAAATACTTTGTTTCAGAAAGAATAATACACAGTAGCACAAAGTTTAAGTTATATATGGCAACATTCGTTATGAGATTTTATGTGAAAAATGACTTTTATTTCTACTTATTATAAGTAGGCAAAAGGCTAAATTTCGAGAGTAAAGATGGGTTTATACATATCAAAAACGAGTAAAATTTTGATTAAACCACACTCCAATACAGATGTAATACATGATTCTTTATTTTTTCTCGATTATTAATCTTATCAATTTAATAACATCGATACCTCCTATATACAAGCTACCGTGTCAAGTGTCGGTTCTTAATCTTTATGTCATCCACAGATATTCGACGAGTCCAATGCAAATTTATACGATATTCCACACGTATACATACAGTATCAGCTTTTTGATATTTTTGAATTCAGGTGAGTCAAGACGTCGAAATATTGAAAACTCGGAGCGTCATTGTACGACACGATTACAATATTATTACCGCCGAGAACGTACTCTGTTCGATGATATAATAGCCGAAAAAATAAAATTGATGTTGGATTCTACGGTAGACTCTGAATATTAAACACAGAGAGTTAGCAACAATATTCAAGAGGTAAAAAAATATTTTAACAATAATAGAATTAAAGTATAATGCACTTAATTATCTGTTAAATGTAGAGAAGGTTCTTTGATCACGTAATTTTTAATTTGAAAGCATAGAAGCTGTGTAAATTTTATAACGTTTTCATTATTCTATCACTAGAAGCGTGACAGTAGTATGCGAATTTGGTTTCTTTTTAAACGGTGTCGAGTAAACCAGTTTTTTAACATTAATGACTATGTAAGTCGGCGGGAGCACAGAAAACTGACTACTTAACAGATAATGTCAAGTTATACCTATGACGACTTATGCGGACTCGACTGTATATGCTAGATTTTTTATACACCACATCACAATTTAAGCACGGTATGTTCCTTTTTGAAACATTTATAATTTTGATAACCTTTATAATTATATAATTAAAGCCTTTGATGGCCTATGTTAAATTGGTTAAAAATGTATGTAAAATCGAAAAATTTTAACATCAGTAAAATTGGTTTTCGTGAAAGTGAATAAAATTAAAATTTTTTCCAACGTTGTAATACTCTTTTACGACAGAATGGTATAGGAATTTCTCAATTTTCAATTGAAATATAAAGTAATTTAAACCCTATAAAATGACACATAAACATGTGACAAATGAGAGTTGAGTTGCTTCGTGTCTATTTCACCTTATCATTGTTTATAATGAGTGTACATGGGTGAGATATGTGAGACCTCAAAATTTTTCATTAGATAAAACGTTAGATGGTGCTTTTGGAACTGTGATCACTGTGCTTTCTTGCAGCAATGCGATTTATGTGTTGCATTTTTGTACAAAATGCAATGAAACAACAATATAGTGTTTTGATAATACAGACTAAGCCGATTAAAAAGCTTTTTTTATTATTTAACAGTATTATTCAATTATTGTAACCAATGTATTCGTGTGTAATGTTATTAAGAATTTTTAGTTATTTCGCTTTTAATTTGGTGCATTAGACATCGTGTAAAAATAGAAAAACTTTTCGTGGCCTATTTATTTGATCACATTCCTTCTTAAACAATCATTTTCAAATTTTAATCGTTTCTCTAATCTTTCAAGTAGTCTAATTTTTTTTAAATTTTGCATTAAATTACATTAAAATTAATAATAAAATTATGCTAATAATCTTATACAAACTTCTTGAAGATTATAAAATAAGGACTCATTACATTTTAAATTTAAAAAAAAAATTAAATAATAATAAAAATTTTCACTTTGTCACAAAGAGTACCACATTAAAGATTTATAATATTTTATCATTCCGAAATTTAGAAAGAACATGTTTAGAAATTTAAAATGTGACTAGATTTAGCTTTTACAATTCTTAAGCATGTTCTAAATAATTATTATTACCTAAATTGATTGACAGCTGTAACAAAGATAGACTGCAGATGAAAGTTAATACTTCGGCTCTAACATTAGCTTACACAGAAAGCTCTGCTGTAAAAAGTGACTTCATCAAAATGGAACTTTTGTCATAATGCGAACATTTTATTGTTCTTAAAAATTTTTTAGAAACAAAAATTGCAATTTTTTAAAGCATTGCATTTTACACTATTAGAAAGAAAAGGAAATTCAAAAATTTTAATACATTCTAGTTTGAAAAATGCGTATTCCTTTGTCTATAATAATTCGTAAAGTAATTACTACTTCGTGATTACATATTATTTCAAAGTAAAAAAAAACTTAATTAAGAAAAGTTATTTTTTATCTTGTTTTATTATCAGCTGAAAGTTTGAGTAATTCAATTTTATATGTTTCTTATGCATTAAAAAAGTACAGCCTCTCTACGTTTATACTCTTATATTTTTCGGTATATGAATGTGTACACAGAAGTGCAAAACTTAGGGGATTTGTATATATTCTTGAACGCAGTAGAGCAAATATACAATGAGTCATATAATCTACAAGAGTCAGGTAATGATGAAAAGGAATAGCCGATCATATAGCTTGCAAGAGATGCAAAAATTATGCAACATTAATAAAACATTATATCGACTGCATAGCATCGTTTCTGTCATGTACAGTACTAGACAAGTCAGTTAAGATTCATACCTTGTGAATTAGCAAACTGAATTTTAGTAACAGGTGTGTTTTTCTGCAGGCACTTCGTAACGATTGCATATAGATCACATGGTCTATTCCCTTTTTGAAATAGTCATTCACTATTGGAGTATGCAATTAACAAAGATTCACGTGGTCATTTAGAACGATGACATGACTTTGTCCAGTTACATAATGTTTAAAACAAAACAAAAATGGTTCTAATACATTACAATTAAACAAACTCATACAATGATGCTTTATAGTTCTTTCTTGACATGTTGAGTTAACTGTTTCATGGACTTGATGTAAAATAATAATATATAATTTCTAAAATATAAAACATGCATTCGTCAAACTAGGAAACTCGTCACCATAAGTCAAAAGTTTAAAGCCAAATGTTCAACATCGATGCTAATGTAAACAAAAAAAGTGCTGAAAGCTTAACAAACTGTATTAGTCTTCGCAACCATTGCATGCAGCTGGACAGTACATTAGAAAATTTGTAGTTTTTATCCTTCTTAAATTCAGTAATGATTTGATGTAGATTTGCTCTTGAAGTCATCGTATTGATATGTGGCATATAACGAGCCACTTGTGGATAAGCCGTATATTGCTGCTCAGACTTTGACAATAGTGAGTGGAGTAGTAGAAAATTGGTGATTTAAGTAAATGTTCAGACCATGAAATGTAAAAATTCAATCCATAAATTAATTAAAGAATCGAATGCACCATGCAAGTAGGATCAACTATTTTCTCATACTCGAAATCTCTAAACTGATGACACATGGTTATTGTGTGTACAGTACATACTTCCAAGGGGTTATTTCTATATCATCCTTTCACAGCTTCATTTGTTGAAAAAAAACTGATAACGATCTCAGATGATAACAACCAAAATATATCTAACTTACTGGTTTTCTTCAAGATTGAAAGTTATTGCATTACATCAATGTAATGAAATATTAATAAATTTTCACTGAACAATTCTTGGACAGTAAAAGCCATTCCTAAATTAACATAAAAATGACTGTGAAACGAAGATAGACGTTACAGAAACACAAAATTATTGGTTTTAGACATTTAAAGTCATTTTCAATGTTAATTACATTATATATTTGTGTTATAAACATACAAAATGTTCACTTCTATTCAGCCAATTATTATAAAATAAATAACTGAGCATTGACACATTGAAAAAGCTGAATACAAAGATTATAAAGTTACAATTTAAAGAATTAAGTTTTTTCATAATCACATTTACAATGAACCCTACGTATCAGGGGAAATTTAAAACATTCTAATTACGCTAATTAGTTTAGAATCATTTTATTTAATATTATTATAACAACATTTACAACTTGACTGTTGAACACAAGATTGTGTTATTAATTAAACACTTGGCTTTTTTCCACCTTTATTCAACTGAATATAGATGGAAAAAACACAAGTGTTGCTATGTAATGGCATGCAATTTGCAAATTGCTCTCTGTCAGTATGCAATTTAATAACTGCAACCTAATTACTATAGAAACACAGTAATACAGATAATAATGATAAATAATATTAATTGATAAGCATTAATATATTCGTTAAATTTGAATATTTATGATATTATTTTTGTTTTTTGAATAAATACGATATTGTTTAAAGTGATGTTTCACGATATTTTACACGTTTGTATATACATGTTATATACCAAACCTACATTTACAAGAAAATGTATTTTTAGCACTAACAAAATACAAATTTCACGCGTGTAAAGTCGTTCATTTATTCAAAAGTAAAATTAAACTTATCGAGTGTGAAATTACCGAATGTAGACGTTTTGACACATGACTTATGTTTGTTCATCACTCCTGTGACTTGCAACACCGAAGAAAAAATGGAGTATAAAGCACTGACCACCTGGAAATAAGAACAATTGGCTCATTGCTCAGAGGTAATATATCAACGTATAAACTTACCCGAATCAAGAAATTTTTTTGAACGTAAAAGAAATCTTTAACAGAAATTCCCATCTTTGCCTTTTTGAATCTTTTCATGAAGCAAGTTACCTTAAAATGTCAAAAAATAATTACATAATAGAAATAAATAATTAAATAAAAGTATATCCTTACAATTTACCTTGAACTTGAATAAAACTGACAAGTTGTTTGATGAAATTCTCTCTATAGAAATGAAGTTATCATAGATCTAGAAAAAGAATAAATCAGTTATTAATTACATAATGATAATACTTGTTAAGTGTTATTCTTAAATAATCTGTTTTAATTACAGTTGATTACATTAATATAGGTGGATTTACTTTGTATTTTGTTTGCTTATAAAACCGAAACGACAGCAAGTATATTAAACTTATCTTTAAACTTAATTCTACATTTATTTGTTTATAATATGAAATTCTGTAGCATTAAATTTATAAAAAGAATATTTATTATATTATTATCAAAGATCAAAAAACTAAAAGACACCAAACGGTAAAATTTTCTTCAAGAAATCGAGTCAATTTTATGATATAATACCAAAAATTAAAACATTTGTGTAGTAATTTAACGAAATAACCTAAAGACTAGATAATTAATATAGCAGTAGAAAATTATCGATAAAACACTAATATAGCAGTAGAAAATTATCAATAATGACATGGTTATTATTTACATAACAACTTTAGTTATGTAAATAATAACCATGTCATTATTTACATAACTAAAAATATAATAAGAAAAGTAAAATATAATTACCAGAGATGTCAAATAAGAAAGACACCAAGAACCCAAAAGAGTTCCAATTAAGAATAGCAACGAAATTACACTAATAATGACTCGAAATTGAAGGCTTAAATCAAAGAACAAGGCAGCGTAACATAAAAAACATGTCTCGTATGTATAGTGGGCGTATATCAGAGCAAAAAGATTTCCCCAATTTTTGTTGATCATTTGAAAAATCTCCCAAATCTCTGTGTGTTTTTCGCAGATTTCTTGTAATTTTCTTTTCAGTAAAAGAGTTGTATTTATTTGTTGTAATTCTTCAGATAACTTTATAAGTCTTTTCGCTATGATTATTCCACCAATTGAAAATACGAAAAGAACTGAACATATCTGTCCCGTTAATTGCAGAGACAAAAACGAAAAATAAATCGAACAGAAGGTTGCTTCGAATTCACTTCCAGCATATTTCTTTATTGTTAGGAACACATTAATCGTTGCTGCATTCGAAACAATTAAAACAATAAGGAATATGCAAAACAAATACCCTAATATAGGCAATTCCAATTGTACTGGCAACTTTTCTTCGCTAAAATAAGTGCTTTTCATGAAATGGCTAAAAATCTGATTTTTCTTCAGAATTGTAAATTGGAGAGCAACGTAGATATTTAGAATTAGAACCAAGACCTGCATTTCTATTCCATGTTTTCCGAATACATAAGAATATTGGTAGCAAATATAATTTTCGTTGAAAATCATCACAAATAAGGAAAGCGAGGATAACCATAAGAACAGTTGAAGTAAATTCACGTAATATCCATACAATATACTCATTGTGTTTTCTGACATTCCATAAATTTGATCTTCGAAACAACTGCATTTTTCGAACGGTTCAATACCAAAGACTTTGCTCACACATAATATGGCATAAAAATTATAATATATGCAACGATCTGATCGTATGCAAATGCAACTTGAAGCCTTTTTATTGCTGAAAATTTCTATTTTTATAAACCTGCTGAATAATTTTGAAATATAATTGCCCATTTCCTATGTTATATTTATTAATGTTTCGTAAAAATAAATAAAACAATTATAGAATCAAATTTAGTTACTTTATTTAATTTTATATTTTTATTGTTTTTCATATTTATAAAATAAAGAATTTGTGATATTTTCAAAGTTATTTAATATGTTCACATGTTGTCATATGTATTAAATTGTGTACATGCATTTATTAAAATTTTCATTTTAAAACTTGTGTTTAATATTTTTGTACATTATCGAATTTTTACTTTTACTGAATACAGACTAAAGCATCAATATTTTTGAATTTTTTACGAGTGTAAAAACCTTCTTCAAATCGACTGTTGTTACGCCTTATTATTCGAAATGATTCTTCATAGACTAGTGATTTAAAAGTGACCTAAAAAGAAACATAATTTGGCATTAAATTCCAATAATCAAACAAGGAAATTTCGATAATAATAATAATAACTTTTTTTTAACGTTCAATGTTTAGAGACAATTGCCGATTACAAATTACGTATTTTAAAACTAGCAGGTAGGCCCGGCGTTGCTCGGGCAAAAGAACTATAGCGATGATTAAGATTACAGTAGAGCGTCTATTATTCAAATCAATTGGGGACTGGGGTGGTTCGGATGCCTGATATTTCGGATAACCGATTATGTACAAAAAAAATGGTTTAATGTATCCGATGTTGAAATTTTTTTCTGTTGCATGTCGTTTCG
>NW_019387087.1:21826-23416 GCF_000671375.1 Centruroides sculpturatus | reverse complement strand
GTCGAATGAGTGTTGCCAGCTAAAACACGTAAAAATAATATTAAAGTAGCCAAGATATAGCCAAATATTGTAGCGCCACATTATTAGCGGACATTTGAAATTTGCCGACTAGGACGGTCGGTTAACCGAGGTGTCGGTTAATCGGGGGTCGGATAATCGAGGCTCTACTGTATTTTGCATTATATTTGATACATTTAAATGTGAGAAAAATATTAAATCATTACGCTTTGAATCCATACCAGAAAAAATGTATCAAATGCACAATTCGGCTAAATTATTTTTACTAGTATTCTGAAAATAGATGTACGAACACACGAGCATTTTAAACGCATCTGATCCTTACATTTTTTTTCTCCAGAAAAAACAACTTATGTTATTCAAATAAAATTTGTTTTTAAATGTTCAGGATAAAAGATATGAATGATCAGTGGCAAANTATAAATTATAACGTTTTAGTAATATTTTACAATAACCACTTTTAAAAAATAAATAAATAAATAAATATACATACAGGTTTCTTTTCCATTAAAAGCGTATTATCTTAAAATTTGACAGTATACGTTTTCACCACTTTTCTTTAAAAATTTATAATACAACAAAAATTTCCCGGACAATGGATAATCCTTATGATGTAACTAATCTATTTTAGCTCCTTCTATTATTGTATACCATTGCCGGTCTATTTGCATACCGGTTGAAACATTTATTAAATTAAAACCAACAAAAATGAACGTGAAATAGAATTAAACGAGTTAGATCATAAATTTATCCTCACAGGTTATCCGAAAAAAATATTAAAATTTTGGCACACACAATATTACAAAAACAGATTTAATATAAAAAATAAAAAAGGGGGAAAAATATACAAAGCCTTCCCTTACATAACTAGTATTTACGAAAACTGTTCAAAACTTTTAAATGATGATAATGTGTGTTTGGCCCCATCTTTGACAAATAAAATTTCACATACTATTCATAAAATAGGAAAACAAAAAACCAAAACGGATAAATTGAAAAAAACTGGTACAGTTTATAAGATAAGCTGCAACTGTCATAATCCAAAAGAATACATAGGGGAAACAGGAAGGACATTAGAATTACGTATAAAAGAACATGAAGCTGCCATAAGACTAAAGCATAATAATTCCCCGTGGTTTAACCACATAAAAAATAGCAACTGCCAAATTGATAGAAATAATATTAAAGTCCTACACTACGAAAAAGATATTTATAAACGTAAATTTAAGAAACACATAGAAATAATAAAATATAATAATGATAATTTAACAAATGTGTCAATCGGAATGCAAATCGACCAGCAATGGTATTTCATAATAGAGGCGCTAAGATAGATTAGTTACATCATAAGGATTATACATTGTCGCATATAAAATTTTGTTGTATTCTTCATAGTGTTTTAAAAAACTTGTACAACATATACTGTCAAATTTTGAAAGAAAATATGATTTTAATTGGAAAGAAATCTGTATGTATATTTAATGTTTTTTTAATAAAAAAATAATTTTTTTTTTAAATATTTGTAAAAAGTTACTATATGTTATGATTTGTATGTTATAAGGTAGCAACCAG
>NW_019387087.1:17531-21704 GCF_000671375.1 Centruroides sculpturatus | reverse complement strand
CTGGTTGCTACCTTATAACATACAAATCATAACATATAGTAACTTTTTACAAATATTTAAAAAAAAAATTATTTTTTTATTAAAAAAACATTAAATATACATACAGATTTCTTTCCAATTAAAATCATATTTTCTTTCAAAATTTGACAGTATATGTTGTACAAGTTTTTTAAAACACTATGAAGAATACAACAAAATTTTATATGCGACAATGTATAATCCTTATGATGTAACTAATCTATCTTAGCGCCTCTATTATGAAATACCATTGCTGGTCGATTTGCATTCCGATTGACACATTTGTTAAATTATCATTATTATATTTTATTATTTCTATGTGTTTCTTAAATTTACGT
Organism: Centruroides sculpturatus; assembly: GCF_000671375.1. Lineage (NCBI taxonomy): Eukaryota > Metazoa > Arthropoda > Arachnida > Scorpiones > Buthidae > Centruroides > Centruroides sculpturatus. The sequence continues at coordinate 21,348 of NW_019387087.1, read as the reverse complement.
TTATAAATATCTTTTTCGTAGTGTAGGACTTTAATATTATTTCTATCAATTTGGCAGTTGCTATTTTTTATGTGGTTAAACCACGGGGAATTATTATGCTTTAGTCTTATGGCAGCTTCATGTTCTTTTATACGTAATTCTAATGTCCTTCCTGTTTCCCCTATGTATTCTTTTGGATTATGACAGTTGCAGCTTATCTTATAAACTGTACCAGTTTTTTTCAATTTATCCGTTTTGGTTTTTTGTTTTCCTATTTTATGAATAGTATGTGAAATTTTATTTGTCAAAGATGGGGCCAAACACACATTATCATCATTTAAAAGTTTTGAACAGTTTTCGTAAATACTAGTTATGTAAGGGAAGGCTTTGTATATTTTTCCCCCTTTTTTATTTTTTATATTAAATCTGTTTTTGTAATATTGTGTGTGCCAAAATTTTAATATTTTTTTCGGATAACCTGTGAGGATAAATTTATGATCTAACTCGTTTAATTCTATTTCACGTTCATTTTTGTTGGTTTTAATTTAATAAATGTTTCAACCGGTATGCAAATAGACCGGCAATGGTATACAATAATAGAAGGAGCTAAAATAGATTAGTTACATCATAAGGATTATCCATTGTCCGGGAAATTTTTGTTGTATTATAAATTTTTAAAGAAAAGTAGTGAAAACGTATACTGTCAAATTTTAAGATAATACGCTTTTAATGGAAAAGAAACCTGTATGTATATTTATTTATTTATTTATTTTTTAAAAGTGGTTATTGTAAAATATTACTAAAACGTTATAATTTATAATTAATAGTGTAACAAGCAGTACATTTTTATGATGTAACAAGATACATGTTCTTAAAGTAATTTAATTTGAAAGAAATCAGTATGTATTTTAATTTGTTTAGTTTTTTATAAAAAATTTTCGTTTAAACATTTGTAAAAAATCACTATACGTTATAATTTGTATGTTATAAGGTAGCAAGCAAACCTTTTGTACGATGCAAGATAAAAACCCTTTGAATAATTACATACGCTGGTAAAAATATTGTAAACGGGACTAAAAGTACCGTATAAGTGTGGAAAAAAATTTAAAACTCATGGAAACTCTTAAAAGGTATTATAAAATATGGTTTTGTTTTTGTTGTAACATCATCTACCCGAATTGTTTTTTATCAATTTGTTAAAATTTAATTTATTTTGTAGCACTGAAGAGGAGCTAGAAAATTAACCTAGCTCGAAATGCATCTGTAAAAAGCAATAAAAGGAATTATAACTTGAATTGGCTGTGAGGTAGGCTACCGAAAAGAAGTTTTTCGGATTGAAGAGACATTTACGGAATCAACATTACAAAACAGCTAAACTATCAGAAATTTCAGAACAAGAATTAAAATTGTTAATTTGAATGTTTGAAATATGACACACGATAGGGGCGCCTCTAGTGTCCGTTATCAAACGNAAAGTTAATTCATATGTAATAAATATAATAAATTTCAAAGTAATTACATATATCTTATGATATATAATTTAATGAGTACTTTGAGAAGTGATGCTATAAAATTCTTTGATTTTATGTAATGATGTCGTTACAGTCGAACCCCTATAACACTGTTGATAATTCCGTTTTATATGAATTCCGTGTTGTACGAGTCACTTAGATTTTACACATACGTGTGCCGGGCTGTGAACGGCTCGCGTATGTGTAAAATCTAAGTGACTCATACACGAATGATCCCGAGGCCCACACTCAGAACATCGAGTGTAGAAATCGCTGGCTGAAGAAGTCCATAAAGTCGCTTCGCACGGACAGGAGCCTGCAAAGTTACGCCTGCACGTACGTGTACAGGATGCGGTTTCTGTCCCAGTCGCCAACAACATCGGCGAAATTCCGGCAGTTCATCGGGGGCATCATGGCTGTCTACCCGGGCCACGGTCGCCAGGGTCTGCAACTCCAGACGATCGGTGTGCCCGAGGATGAACATCTGCCGCCCGACGAGCCCTATTTCGATGTTCCCGTGCACGAGGGCGACGAAGAGGAACGGCAGGGGGATGACGACCGCCCAGTGAGTATTACAGCTTGTGTATAGTGCGCGTGAACAATGGATACTTGTTTGCGGAAGTGAATCCTGGATTATGTGACTTTTCAGACAACATCGAGAACCACCACCACCACCTTCGTCATCGATTCCCAGGACCTAGCCGAGGCGGGGACCAGTGGCCTCACCCCGTCCTCACCTACGCAACATCAGGATCCGGCTAGGCGTCGCCAGGTAGCGAGAGGACGTCGCGGGAAACCCAAGAGGAGACGCTGTTGAAGGTGAATGCAGGATCTGTTTTCTTTCCATCGTCAGTTAGAATGTGATAGAGATAGCGAAATAGAAGCGCGCTCGGTATAGAGCGGCGGCGGAGAAAGCGTTGCCGAATTAGCGGTAATAATCGGGCTTTTCTTTGGTCTTTGTCGTTAAAAGTGTGGTTAGAATAAGACTTGCTGCCTGTTAGACACGCGATAGGCTTAGCAGATAGAGAGCGAACGAGGCGCGACTCCCCATGGCTCTCCCCGGAAGTGGCGGTCGAAAGGTGCCGATCCTCGTGTTTTGGGAGGTTTTGGGAGTGTCTAGTAACTTCTAAAAAAACGGCAAAAAAATGCCATAGTTTCGAGATTTAGCTCCAAAAATTTTCACTTTTGAATTTTACCCCATTTTTGAAAGTCTCAAATTTTCCACATAGTCATATTGGGGGGCCTATATCTCGCGAAGGGTCGCCCGTACGGGCATGGTTCCTTTTGACTTTTTTGTTCCTATCGATATGCTCTACAGCTCTGTCAAAGTCCCAATTTGCTACATTTGTCCTAGAATTGTGCCGTTATAGGAAGGTCGACTGGTGTATAAGAAATGTTTTAATTGCAAAAAAAGATCAAAAAATATTAAACGGGTTCAGTAAGATTTATTTTAAGTAAAAAAATTCAATAAAATTACTATTTTTAATGATTTTTTCTTAGTTAAAATTAATGATTTTATTGTTGAAATAAAGAAAATTTGATGAGTTTTAAATTAATATACTAAAAATTAATTTAAAAGAATAGAACTTAATTAAATTGTTTTATATTGGGGGTGTCTGATGCAAATTTTCTTATTAAACGAAAAGTTAAATTTAATACCAATAATACATTGATTTCTACACCCAATTTCTGGCTTTGTAATTAATGAAATGGTAGCACAATCATCAAAGAACCATGTTTATATTAAAGTATTCTATGCTTGAAATTGTAAAATATGCATTTCGACCAAATACAAGACCCAAGCTAACTTCAGTTCTAAAATATAACAAATAAATACTTTTTAAAATAACATAAATGTACCAAAATACTCAAATTACATATTTATATACACTATTTAATAAACGATGAAGGATTGACACATTAAAACTCTTCAGTATTACAATTAATATTTTTTACATCACGTCAGTTTACACACGATAGAGATTATTGATTCTATTATATTGGTGACGTTTACATTGTTAATGAAATTTACATCGTGCAAGTTAAATTAAGTAAATTTTTATGTTTTAATACCATACAATGCTCATTTTCCTTTTAATAATAATCTTTTCTTTACACAATATTTCAATGTTTTTCTTATGCGGAGGCGTTACACGTGTATATAACGTCGCTATTACGTGTATCGTTTTTTTTTCTATTCTTTATAAAATTAAGTTTCTTTTCAAGAATTTCCCACTGACCATTTCGTATAAGTCCTGTACTTTTAAGGTTTGTTAACTCCTACTACATTTCACTCCTGCGAGTGGTTAGTAAACTTATCTAATGCC
>NW_019387087.1:9955-13354 GCF_000671375.1 Centruroides sculpturatus | reverse complement strand
CACGTCAGTTTACACACGATAGTGTTAATTTGAATGTTTGAAATATGACACACGATAGGGGCGCCTCTAGTGTCCGTTATCAAACGGTTACGGGACAGACACCCGTTGAATGGGTTATATATATATAGATATGTTACACATACGTGTGCTGGGCTGTGAACGGCTCATTTATTTGTAAAATCTAAGTGACTCGTACAACATGGAATTCATATAAAACGGAATAATCAACAGTGTTATAGGGGGTCGACTGTATTTTACAAATTACGAACTATTTCATTTAAATCGTTTTATTAATTTTTTTAAAAATATAATCTAATTTTGAGATAGTATTTATTCCAAGGTTTTTTAAGTGGATCTCTGCTGAGAGTTTCAATTGGTGTCACAAAAAGCTTTGTTCCAGGACATACTTTTATTCTCTCACTTAACAATAAATTTGTTAGAAGTTGGCACACAATAGTTACCAATTCTCTTTTATTCAAATATTTTGGACATTCTAGAGATATTTCACCCGAGCTAGAACTAGAATAATTCCCAGTCAACGAGAACCCACAATAAGATAATGCCATTCTAATGCCATTGATTGGAATAGATGTCGGTTTCTTGATAGGAAGAATTACGTGTGTCAAGAAACAATTCTCTAATGAGTAAAACGTGCAGTAAAAATTCGTTTCGGCATCGACGAAACGTTCGAGACGATCTCCGTGTTCGTGTCTATTGACGTAAACGATCAATGAGCTGTAACATTCTTCGGTTCTTTTCTTCGAAAGAGGGCATATTGTTCGAGCGCGTGGATGAAGGCAATTATTCATAGATGAGGTAATATACTTTATCTCTGAAGATGTCAGAACGTTTGTAGAAAATACTTTCCGTAATTCATCTGTATTCATTGATAGAAATCGTACGAGAGGTAAATATGATAGCATGTATTCACGAATTTTTTTAAATTTCACAGTTTCTTCTTGATCATCCCTGTTATTGAAGTATTTGCGGCACGCCCAATTATAAATGCTCTTGAAAAGTATAAACTCGTTGAATTCTTTGTACTTTGGTCGTGAAACAAATGTCATTATTGTTTCTGTTCCGGATCGGAGAAAACTGGAACTGTGGATAACAGTAAACCAGCAATCATCAAATATTTTCCAACAGTTGAACTTCAGTAAGTCATCCTCTTTCTCTCGTGCAAACTCGTAGACTTCGCACACGTTAGACAAGTGTAAATTATGAAGTAAATTATGAAGTATTTCCTGCAGATACTCCGAAGTTCTTCTATTTCGTAATACTCTGCCATTCTGAATACGTTTATAACTCCTCTGAACGATTCAGTTTCGGATCACCAATTAAAAGAAGCTGCAAAACACGTGTCAAATATTTAAAAGTTAATTCATATGTAATAAATATAATAAATTTGAAAGTAATCATAATTATATATATCTTATGATATAGAATTTAATGAGTACTTTGAGAAGTGATGCTATAAAATTCTTTGATCTTATGTAATGATGTCGTTACAGTCGACCCCCCATAACACTGTTGATTATTCCGTTTTATATGAATTCCATATTGTACGAGACACTTAGATTTTACACATACGTGTGCCGGGCTGTGAACGGCTCGCGTATGTGTAAAATCTAAGTGACTCATACACGGATGATCCCGAGGCCCACACTCAGAACATCGAGTGTAGAAATCGCTGGATGAAGAAGTCAATAAAGTCGCTCCACACGGACAGGAGCCTGCAAAGTTACGCCTGCACGTACGTGTACAGGACGCGGTTTCTGTCCCAGTCGCCAACAACATCGGCGAAATTCCGGCAGTTCATCGGGGACATCGTGGCCGTCTACCCGGGCCGCGGTCGCCAGGGTCTGCAACTCCAGACGATCGGTGTGCCCGCGGATGAACATCTGCCGCCCGACGAGCCCTATTTCGATGTTCTCGTGCACGAGGGCGACGAAGAGGAACGGCAGGGGGATGACGACCGCCTAGTGAGTATTACAGCTTGTGTATAGTGCGCGTGAACAAAGGATACTTGTTTGCGGATGTGAATCCTGGATTATGTGACTTTTCAGACAACATCGAGAACCACCACCACCACCTTCGTCATCGATTCCCAGGACCTAGCCGAGGCGGGGACCAGTGGCCTCACCCCGTCCTCACCTACGCAACATCAGGATCCGGCTAGGCGTCGCCAGGTAGCAAGAGGACGTTGCGGGAGACCCAAGAGGAGACGCTGTTGAAGGTGAATGCAGGATCTGTTTTCTTTCCGTCGTCAGTTAGAATGTGATAGAGATAGAGAAATGATAGCGTGCTCGGTATAGAGCGGCGGCGGAGAAAGCGTTGCCGAATTAGCGGTAATGATCGGGCTTTTCTTTGGTCTTTGTCGTTAAAAGTGTGGTTAGAATAAGACTTGCTGCCTGTTAGACACGCGATAGGCTTAGCAGATAGAGAGCGAACGAGGCGCGACTCCCCATGGCTCTCCCCGGAAGTGGCGGTCGAAAGGTGCCGATCCTCGTGTTTTGGGAGGTTTTGGGAGTGTCTAGTAACTTCTAAAAAACGGCAAAAAATGCCGTAGTTTCGAGATTTAGCTCCAAAAATTTTCACTTTTGAATTTTACCCCATTTTTGAAGGTCTCAAATTTTCCACATAGTCATATTGGGGGGCCTATATCTCGCGAAGAGTCGCCCGTACGGGCATGGTTCCTTTGACTTTTTTGTTCCTATCGATATGCTCTACAGCTCTGTCAAAGTCCCAATTTGCTACATTTGTCCTAGAATTGTGCCGTTATAGGAAGGTCGACTGGTGTATAAGGAATGTTTTAATTGGAAAAAAAGATCAAAAAATATTAAACGGGTTGGGTAAGATTTATGTTAAGTAAGAAAATTCAATAAAATTACTATTTTAATGATTTTTTTCTTAGTTAAAATTAATGATTTTAATGATGAAATAAAGAAAATTTAATCAGTTTTAAATTAATATACTAAAAATTAAACTAAAAGAATATAACTTAATTAAATTGTCTTATATTGCGGGTGGCTGATGCAAATTTTCTGATTAAACGAAAAGTTAAATTTAATACCAATAATACATTGATTTCTTCACCCAATTTCTGGCTTTGTAATTAATGAAATGGAAGCACAATCATCAAAGAACCACGTTTATTTTAAAGTATTCTATGCTTGAAATTGTAAAATATGCAATTCGACCAAATACAAGATCCAAGCCAACTTCAGTTCTAAAATATAACAAATAAATACTTTTTAAAATACCATAAATGTACCAAAATACTCAAATTACATATTTATATACACTATTTAATAAACAATAAAGAATTGACACCTTAAAACTCTTCAGTATTACAATTAATATCTTTTACATCACGTCAGTTTACACACGATAGAGATT
>NW_019387087.1:0-5466 GCF_000671375.1 Centruroides sculpturatus | reverse complement strand
GAATACATAATTAAAAAAGATATAAAGTAAATAGTCAAAAATTATTACAAATAAGTTTACAAATATATATCTATATTTGGATGGAGGGTGGTGGTCCTCACAAATATATATATATATAACATAATTACACTGGTACTCAATATTTCACCAGGTAACTGGAACCTTCATGGCTACATACAAAGAGAACAACGCCATCTTGGCCTCCGCCTCAAAGCCAATCAATGTATCGAAATATGGTACACCAAACTGCCGAACCACCATCGCCATATCGTAAATACGTCCAAATCTGTGCAGCATTAGAGGAAAGACAGCACCAAAAATATTCAATTCACGCAAATGGAATCCGAAGCAAAGAGACAAGAACGAACTTAACACCCTCCTCACTCCTATTGACCTATTTCAACAGAATATAAAGTTACGCCAACGCTCATCAATATGGATATTAAGGAAAATACGACACATGATGGAAAAACGTATTTTATTCCAACTGACATACAGTATTTTACAAATTACAAACTATTTCATTTAAATAGTTTTATTAATTTTTTTAAAAATATAATCTAATTTTGAGATAGTATTTATTCCAAGGTTTTTCAAGTGGATCTCTGCTGAGAGTTTCAATTGGTGTCACGAAAAGCTTTGCTCCAAGACATACTTTTATTCTCTCACTTAACAATAAATTTGTTGGAAGTTGGCACACAATAGTTACCAATTCTCTTTTATTCAAATATTTTGGACATTCCAGAGAGATTTCACCCGAGCTAGAACAAGAATAATTCCCAGTCAACGAGAACCCAGAATAAGTTAATGCCATTCTAACGCCATCGATTGGGGTAGATGTCGGTTTCTTGATAGGTAGAATGACATGTGTCAAGAAACAATTCTCTAATGAGTAAAACGTGCAGTAAAAATTCGTTTCGGCATCGACGAAACGTTCCAGACGATCTCCGTGTTCGTGTCTATTGACGTAAACGATTAATGAGCTGTAACATTCTTCTGTTCTTTTCTTTGAAAGAGAACAAATTGTTCGAGCGCGTGGATGAAGGCAATTATTCATGGATGAGGTAATATACTTTATCTCTGAAGATGTCAGAACGTTTGTAGAAAATACTTTCCGTAATTCATCTGTATTCATTGATAGAAATCGTACGAGCGGTAAATATGGTAGCATGTATTCACGAATTTTTTCAAATTTCACAGCTTCTTCTTCATCATCCCTGTTATTAAAGTATTTGCGGCACGCCCAATTATAAATGCTCTTGAAGAGTATAAACTCGTTGAATGCTTTGTATTTTGGTCGTGAAACGAATGTCATTATTGTTTCTGTTCCGCATCGGAGAAAACTGGAACTGTGGATAACAGTAAACCAGCAATTATCGAATATTTTCCAACAGTTGAACTTCAGTAAGTCATCCTCTTTCTCTCGTGCAAACTCGTAGACTTCGCACACGTTAGACAAGTGTAAATTATGAAGTAAGTATTTCCTGCAGATACTCCGAAGTTCTTCTATTTCGTAATACTCTGCCATTCTGAATACGTTTATAGCGTCTCTGAACGATTTCAGTTTCGGATCACCAATTACAAAGAAGCTGCAAAACACGTGTCAAATATTTAAAAGTTAATTCATATGTAATAAATATAATAAATTTCAAAGTAATTACATATATCTTATGATATATAATTTAATGAGTACTTTGAGAAGTGATGCTATAAAATTCTTTGATTTTATGTAATGATGTCGTTACAGTCGAACCCCTATAACACTGTTGATAATTCCGTTTTATATGAATTCCGTGTTGTACGAGTCACTTAGATTTTACACATACGTGTGCCGGGCTGTGAACGGCTCGCGTATGTGTAAAATCTAAGTGACTCATACACGAATGATCCCGAGGCCCACACTCAGAACATCGAGTGTAGAAATCGCTGGCTGAAGAAGTCCATAAAGTCGCTTCGCACGGACAGGAGCCTGCAAAGTTACGCCTGCACGTACGTGTACAGGATGCGGTTTCTGTCCCAGTCGCCAACAACATCGGCGAAATTCCGGCAGTTCATCGGGGGCATCATGGCTGTCTACCCGGGCCACGGTCGCCAGGGTCTGCAACTCCAGACGATCGGTGTGCCCGAGGATGAACATCTGCCGCCCGACGAGCCCTATTTCGATGTTCCCGTGCACGAGGGCGACGAAGAGGAACGGCAGGGGGATGACGACCGCCCAGTGAGTATTACAGCTTGTGTATAGTGCGCGTGAACAATGGATACTTGTTTGCGGAAGTGAATCCTGGATTATGTGACTTTTCAGACAACATCGAGAACCACCACCACCACCTTCGTCATCGATTCCCAGGACCTAGCCGAGGCGGGGACCAGTGGCCTCACCCCGTCCTCACCTACGCAACATCAGGATCCGGCTAGGCGTCGCCAGGTAGCGAGAGGACGTCGCGGGAAACCCAAGAGGAGACGCTGTTGAAGGTGAATGCAGGATCTGTTTTCTTTCCATCGTCAGTTAGAATGTGATAGAGATAGCGAAATAGAAGCGCGCTCGGTATAGAGCGGCGGCGGAGAAAGCGTTGCCGAATTAGCGGTAATAATCGGGCTTTTCTTTGGTCTTTGTCGTTAAAAGTGTGGTTAGAATACGACTTGCTGCCTGTTAGACACGCGATAGGCTTAGCAGATAGAGAGCGAACGAGGCGCGACTCCCCATGGCGCTCTCCGGAAGTGGCGGTCGAAAGGTGCCGATCCTCGTGTTTTGGGAGGTTTTGGGAGTGTCTAGTAACTTCTAAAAAAACGGCAAAAAAATGCCATAGTTTCGAGATTTAGCTCCAAAAATTTTCACTTTTGAATTTTACCCCATTTTTGAAAGTCTCAAATTTTCCACATAGTCATATTGGGGGGCCTATATCTCGCGAAGGGTCGCCCGTACGGGCATGGTTCCTTTTGACTTTTTTGTTCCTATCGATATGCTCTACAGCTCTGTCAAAGTCCCAATTTGCTACATTTGTCCTAGAATTGTGCCGTTATAGGAAGGTCGACTGGTATATAAGGAATGTTTTAATTGGAAAAAAAGATCAAAAAATATTAAACGGGTTGGGTAAGATTTATGTTAAGTAAGAAAATTCAATAAAATTACTATTTTAATGATTTTTTTCTTAGTTAAAATTAATGATTTTAATGATGAAATAAAGAAAATTTAATCAGTTTTAAATTAATATACTAAAAATTAAACTAAAAGAATATAACTTAATTAAATTGTCTTATATTGCGGGTGGCTGATGCAAATTTTCTGATTAAACGAAAAGTTAAATTTAATACCAATAATACATTGATTTCTTCACCCAATTTCTGGCTTTGTAATTAATGAAATGGAAGCACAATCATCAAAGAACCACGTTTATTTTAAAGTATTCTATGCTTGAAATTGTAAAATATGCATTTCGACCAAATACAAGATCCAAGCCAACTTCAGTTCTAAAATATAACAAATAAATACTTTTTAAAATACCATAAATGTACCAAAATACTCAAATTACATATTTATATATACTATTTAATAAACAATGAAGGATTGACACCTTAAAACTCTTCAGTATAACAATTAATATTTTTTACATCACGTCAGTTTACACACGATAGAGATTATTGATTCTATTATATTGATGACGTTTACATTGTTAACGAAATTTACATCGAGCAATTTAAATTAAGTAAATTTTTATGTTTTAATACCATACAATGCTCATTTTCCTTTTAATAATAATCTTTTCTTTACACAATATTTCATTGCTTTTCTTATGCGGAGGCGTTACACGTGTATATAACGTCGCTATTACGTGTATCGTTTTTTTTTCTATTCTTTATAAAATTAAGTTTCTTTTCAAAAATTTCTCACTGACCATTTCGTATAAGTCCTGTACTTTTAAGATTTGTTAACTCCTACTACATTTCACTCCTGCGAGTGGTTAGTAAACTTATCTAATGTCAAAATGGAATTGCATTCATAGGTTCGTTTGAATATACACGTAACTATCAAGAATATACATTATTAGCGTCGTCACAGATGAAACTGCTGAAGTAAACTATTATGTTAATTTGATATAAAAATTGTGGGTATTTGGAAATTTCTATATAAAATACAATGGAGTAGACTTACAGGAAAGTATACAAGTGAAAATATAGATAAATTTCTCGAAAAAAGAAGACAAAATTAAACGAAATCCCCACGTGATAGAACAATTCCACGAGGAAATGAAACTTCCTTTATTATTCTTCTTTATTTATTGATATGCACAAATTTCGCTGAAAAAACTAATTATACGAAACACACCAATCAATGCAAACGTCACTATACCAGGAAATGCATTTCGAATGTTCTGCCCTACTCAGACTATATATCTTTATCCTATTACAAGTAAATGTAAAATAAATTATAACGTTGGTTGGAAAAGAAATTATTTTATAATAAATGTAAAAAGGCCTTATTATCCAGTAATCTAGTGAATAAAACTACTGAGCCTTTATAGTTTGACGTGGGCTCACACTTTGCCAACGAAATTTCCCGTATTTTTTTGTTTTTTTTTTTACGTTTGTAACACCTAAATAGGAACCAGTTTCTTATAAAAGTCCTATCACTCGCTTGGCAGATTGCACATGCACATCTTAGTAACTACTATAAAAATTTGAAACATCTCTATATATACAGGATACAGTCAATCATAAAGGATACAGTCATTAAACATAGAGAGTTGTAAGTCATCCGCGATGGGCATACATTTTACTGTATTTAAAGTTTCAGACAGTGTATTATGCTTTCAGTATCAGAAGTACCGTATGTGGAATTTATGGTTTGCTTAAGAAAGGATGGCTCGAAATGTATTTCCTGTTGTACTGGTGTGTTTCCAGCATAGTTTCCTTCAGCAAAATTAATGCTTATTACTAAAGAAGTCATTAGCAGAACGATTAACATTTTTATTGTTAGATTGTTAAACAATGAAAGGTTACGTGGACTGATTAATTCATTTAGAAATTTCATGAGAATGTTATTAACGTCACTAAAACCCATATTAATCATTAGTCGTTCATTTTATTTTCGTCAATTTCCGGTTAGGAAATATGAATTTTTTGTAGATTTATAAATTAAATATATGAATTTAATATAATTATTAAGTCTGTTTCGGTTAATATAAAAAATAAATTACTCACTTTGCTAAATGTAAGACGTTATCGGGTCCATCTAAAATAACCAATTCTTTGGATTTCTTCACTTCCTCGCATTGCAAGAAGCTTCTGAAAACGGAACTTTTCATTTCTATCGAACATTTGGGAATCGAGATCGAATTTCCAATTACACTGCTTAATTTTATCATACCTAGTCTATTTGCTATCCTTTCATTAACGGAAAACTTTAATTAAAGCAATTTCGATTAATTTTAATGGTTATGTTTCCCGGAGTTTCACAAGTTTTATCTT
>NW_019387086.1:0-20874 GCF_000671375.1 Centruroides sculpturatus | reverse complement strand
TAGTGAATACTACAAATTTAATATAGAGTTTGTATACTTTTAACGTAACTATTAACTAAATTTTATTAAAATTTATTAGATGCCACTCCGACAGTTCCCTTGTGAGACTGGGTTGGGGAGGCAATCTAAAGCAGGGGTACATGGATCGATGCCAAATAAGAGGAAGGCCAGTGATTCCTTAATGGACAAATGGTAAGTATTATTATATACGAAACACGCTGAGGGAATTAAATCATCCCATTCAATGCCTTCCTTGCCCACTGACTTAGCAATCATGTTTATCAAGGATTTATTTGCACATCGCACATACCATTCGAGCAAGGTCTATAAGAGGTAGTGATATTGCACCTTATCCCCAGCCATTTGCAACAATCATTAAATAATGAAAATAGAAAATTTGTCCCCGATCTGATAATATCATCTCAGGCACCCCATACCTACAAATTACTTGATCGAAGAGTATGTTGCTTATAGACCAAGCTGTCTGGTCTTTTAAGGGGTGAGCCTCCATGAACCGTGTATAAATATCAACCACAACCAATATAAACTGATTTCCCTTTTTTGAAACATGAATAGACCCAATTATGTCAAGGGCTATTTTCTGGAATGGCTTCTCTGCCGTCTCATTGGCTTGGAACGGGACCTTACCATTATGGATGTTATAAATCTGACATTTTTCATAAGATTTGATAACTTCCTCGACCTTAGGCCTGAGTCTCTTAATAAAATAATTCCTTTCTATATTCTTAATGGTTTTTATCAAACCCCAATGCCCAAAGAGTTGGTTCTCATGAATGGCTTTAATTAACATCTTATCAATGACCTCCTCCACACACAATTTTTCCACATACTGATTCCTTCCTTTTAAGAATTCCGTCCTATAAAGGCAGTCATTTATGACCTTATAATTAGCTAACCTATCGGTAAGGTCAGTATCACCCTGGTTTCTCAAGATATCCCTTTTTATAGGTTTAAATATGTCGTCAAGATCTTGAGATTGCCCTAGTTCCTCCTTACTTGGGATTCTATACCAAGGGATGTCTATATCAATGTGATTAATATCAACGTTTCTAGACAGAAGGTCTGCTACGATATTATCCACACCTTTAATATGTTTGACTTCGATATCATAGTCCATCAATTCCATCACCCAACGCATCAGGTGGCGACTTCTGTTCTTGATATTACTTAGAAATATTAACGGCTTATAATCAGATATTATTATCATCTTTTACCCTAGTACAAGGTATTTAAAATGTCTTAAGGCAAGGATAATTGCAAGGCACTCTTTCTCTATTGTGAAACAGTTTAATTTAATTCCGCTTCTTGAAATCTTTTGTTATAGTAGCCAATCGGGGCTAATTTCCCATTATGCTCATGCTCTAGAACGCCTGCTGCTGCCCTGTCGGATGCATCCGTATGCAAATAAAAGGGTTTGCAAAAATCAGGGTGAGCTAACAAAGGTGGAGATGTGATGACCTTTAACTTTTCAAATGAATCTTGACAACAGGAGTCCCACATGAACCTCTTATCCTTCTTTGTCAGGTTGATTAAGTGGGCTGCAATATCAGAGAAGGATGAGATAAAACTACGGAAGAACCCTATTGCCCTTAAAAAGCTCCTCACTTCCTTGGTGTTATTAGGTTGTTTAATCTGACGTATAGACTCAACATTTCTCGTGTCAGGCCTTATGTCTTTGTTATTCAATATGTGCCCCAAATATTTAACCTCCTTAGCCAAGATTTGACATTTCCTAGGGATTACCTTAAGACCTTCATTTATTAAAGTTTCTATTACTTGTTCAAGAAGTTTCAGGTGCTCATCCAACGTCTTAAAAAATAACACTACGTCATCCTGGAAAACAAAACAGTTACTTCCAATAAACCTCCCAAGGACCTTTGCCATGACGAATTGGAAGAATCAGCCACTATTCTTCCCTCCTTGTGGCATACTTCCCCCAAGGTGTGGTAAATGAAAAGATGTGCCTGACCTTCGGATCTAATGGGATTTGGAAATATCCCGCTTTTAAGTCTAAAACAGAGAAAAACTTGTTGCCCTCTAACTAAGAAAAAATATCATCAATTCTAGTCATTAGAAATAGCTGGGGTTCAGTAATTTCATTAATTTTCCATACATCAAAGGTAACCCAGATTTCCCTGGAATCTTTGTGGACGACATGGATCGGGGAGTTCCAACTAGAGGAACTTTCTTCACAGACACCTGCCTTCACTAATTCACCAACCTTCCTCTTGAGGGCCGGTAAATAATTATACGGAATGTGATATTGTTTTATATTAATGGGGCGGTCAGACACTAACTTTACGGAATGCATATAGTTAACTGAGCTAGAAATATCAGTAACCTCATCCGCAACTGCATTCGGATACCTACTTAATACTTCCATTACTCTCTCTCTTGTCTGTTTATCAATACAACCAAGTTTCCACTCACACTTGTTTGAATATGCCTCATTATTAATGTTTATATAGAAATCTTTATTCCCTTCCTTTCGACCCGGTTTACTTATCAGACCTAACTCAGCCAGTATTCCTGGGTATTCACTAATAATATCCATTCCAAAAATGATTTCATAATCAACACCTTCTGGAAATTTTACACTAGGGATTCTTAATTCTATCTCACTCTAATTACTAAAACTACATTTAGCAAGTAAGGCTTTGTCGCTATTGATAATCGTCCCAGTCATACCTTTAATACACGTACCGTTATGGGCAACCCAATTCTCATTCCTTAACCTCACCCAGTCAGTAAGCTCGTCCTTTATAACGGTTCTTTCAGCCCCTGTGTCAACAAGCCCATTCACCTTCCATCCTAATAATTTACCAACAATGATTGATAAACCATGTTTAGTAAGGTATATTTGCTTGGTCAGTTCTATATTAGCAAGTCGGTCATTTTCCTGCCCATCCAAATGACCATTGACTAGTTTAAATTCCTTCTATGGTGGCATTGTCTAGACCAGTGATGGGCAAACTTTTTAAAGAGGGGACCAAGGGAAAGGAAAAAATCTTTAGGTGGGCAAATATAATTTATTAAAAAATAACAATGATACATTTTACAAAATTCTTGTATTATTTGCGATACTAAGCCCTATTAATGACTGAAAGACTATGAAGGAGAATATGATGAATGAAACTGTGACTGCATTTCTAAGAGTTTCTCATAATTTGGTTCGAACTGGGATGCACTTATGCTAGAAGAGAAGTTAAATGTTCATCTGTCAGTCTGTTTCTAAGGCAATTCTTTCGAAGTTTCATTGTAGAAAACATCTGTTCACATATATATGATGAAGCAAACATAGCAGTAACTTTCTGGGCATGAGATATCAGATTTGGGAAAGTGGATTTTGACAAGGACTTGTAGAACTCTAATTTTGGAACATTAAGAAACAACTGTTTAAGTTGAGTGTTACATTGTAATTCAATCAATTCAAGTTGCAAGTCCAGTTTCACTGTTTCACAGTTCACATTAAAAGGCATACTGAAAATTTCTAAGTCGTTTTCAATGACACTGAAGTCTTCAAATCTTTGTTCAAATTCATCATGGAGTTTCTCAGACGTAACTCTTAAGCTTTTCCTTCATCACTGGGGCTATTAAATTCAACCTTGGAAAATGAAACAAGTCATTCTTAGCAAGCTGATTCGCAAATAGAACAAGCTGTAGTTTAAAACCTTTCAGATGGCCCCAGATATCATCAATAAATTGATTTTTGCCATGCATCTTGACATTCAACTTGTTCATGTGGCAGAGAAGATCCGTAAAAAATGTAAAATCCAAAAGCCATGCAGTATCTTCCAGGATTTTATACTCTACAGACCCCTGTTTCTCAAGGAAGAATGTCACTATTTCGTCTTTCAGCTGCCAAACTCGCTCGAAGATGCGTCCTGCGCTAAGCCACCTTACTTTCGAGTAGTACAATATATTAGAGTAACCAGATTGCATGGATTCTAGAAACTCCCGAAATTGTCTGTGAGCAAGCCCTCGAGATTGAATAGCATTAACCAGTTTCACAATAACAAGCACAGGTTTCATATCCAAAGCAGATTTACACAGGGCGTCTTGATGTATGATGCAATGTAGAAATATAACATTGTTATCTGGATATTTTTCATTAAAGATCCCAACAAATCCAGATTTTTTTCCCTGTCATATTTCTCACTCCATCTGTTGTTATACTACATATGCAATTTATGCTACATTTAACCATTTATAGGTACTTTCAAACTTGAAATTTCTTCCATAAATTCATGAAAAATATCTGACCCTGTTGTAGTTCTCTTCAATGACCTCATGCATGCTAGTTCCTCTGTAATTCAGAAGTTTTTGTCAACACTTCTTATAAATAATAGCAACTGTGCAGTATCATTTATATCAGAGCTTTCATCCATAGTAATTGAGCAGAAGAATTTAAATTGGCCAATCTTTGATTCCAACTGTGATAATATGTTTTCATCTATTGCTTCAATTCAAGAAGTCACTGCTTTCAGAGATAAGCTTATTGTTTCAAAATCTTTTCTTTTGTCAGGACATAAAATATTGCAAACTTTGAACATGCAGTGTTTAACAAACTCTCCATCAGTGAGAGTTTTGTTACTTTTAGCAATATTGTATGCTACAACATAACTTGCACGTGTAGCTGCTTGCTGAGAACTATTTCCTTTCTTGAAAATACTTTGCTGACCTGATAGTTTTTTGCTTAGATCTTCTGCTTTTTGTTTTCTTTCTTCTTCAGTCATGGCTCTAACCTTGACATTGTTGTGCTTAGAGTTGAAGTGTCATGAAATGTTATATTCTTTGTAGACTGCTACAGTTTCATTGCAGATGAGACATAGTGGTTTATCCCTAAAAACTGTGAAAAAGTACTTCCAAGTCCATTCATCTTTGAAAACACGGCACTCAGAATCAGCTTTATGTTTCTTAGATAACATCTTAGGGCTAAAATTTTTCGCAATATGCAGAGTAAAACTAACAAACCAACAACGCTAAAACAGGTCTGAATCAAGAAACATGTTTTGATATCTAGCCACAATGGAGGGGGTAGCTACTGCGAGGAGGCTCCATTGCCAGTTTCACTACAAAGTTGCCAGCAGCCAGTGCCTCTCACTCTCAATATAACATTCCAATATCTAGGATAAGTCAATAAATTTGTATATCACTAATAAACAATGAGAGAGAGGAAAAAAGTCAAAAATATTTATTTTTCTTATAGCCTGTATTCTTTTTTATTCGTCAGATTAGAAATAATGTTGCACAGGCCGGAGAGAACATTTCAGGGGGCTGCATCTGGCCCACGGGCTGTAGTTTGTCCATCACTGGTCTAGACAAATGCCCCTTCTCACCACATGAGTAGCATCTACGAGGTTCGTCATATTTTTTTCTGGGGCCTTTGCCTTCCTTAATATACTCCATCGTTGACGACACGGATTCACCCAACTGCTTCATCTGCACCTCCAGATTTGCTATTCTATTACTTAATTTGAGTCCATGACTTCATTTTCGATATACAGTGAAGTCAAAAAAACAATGTCTGTGCTTCCTGATGCACTTGAGTATACCTAACAGAATTTAAGGAAAAAAATAAAAAAAACAGCATTGCAAGCACTAACAGATGCAAAAAATCAACAAAACGATCAATGGCAATTGCTTTATTCTTGGATCACCTCTCTGTACCTGGCCAGTACAAGGATTGCCTCTCCCGTGGCTTGTAGATACAAGCAAGGTCATGACAAGGCAGGGACAGAAGGGGTGCCTGCCAAGAGCACATGGACAAACTTACAAATTCATAGAAAATTGTCACAAACAAGTATGAAAAATTATACATATTATGAAATATAATAGGCATTATATTAATAAAAAGTAATTTTATAATTTTTAAGTTTGTAACAGACTAATGAAAGGCTTATCCAAAAGGTGCCATATTTAAGTTTGCCCCTGAAGCCAAATGCTCTAACCACATACATAGGTACAAGCATAGCATATTTTGTGCAGCAAATGCAAAGTTCACCTGTTCATACAAGGATCACCTCTTGTGCCTAACAAATGCAAGGATCACTTTCTGCCTGGCTCTGCCTCAATTCTATTCAAAAATGACAAAGTCACACAATATCCTAGTAAGTTATTCATAAACTATGTTAATTTTATTGTAAGTTCTAATGTTATCAAATTATCATCTGAAGCAAATCAAAAAATTATGATGTTATGAATTTTATAAATTTAATTNTATAATTATATATTAACTTAATTTATTGTAACTTTATTAAAATTATATATATACTTTCCGCCATCCAGCGCCACGCTACAGAGTGTTTAGGTGAGTAAGTTGTTTACTATCGTCTGTACAGTATGTAAATTAGGTACTGTAAGTCTAATACAGTACATAAATAAATAAAAACGAGAACTTATACTGGAATGAATAATATAAATAAAATAAAATAAACCTTTAACTATCCAGCAATAAATAATGTTTAATAAAAACATTTTCAACCGTTTTTAAACGGCCATCTTCAGTTGAACCAATATTAAAAAAGAACGCATGAAATACAAATTAAACAGAAACCGAAATGCGCATGAGTACTTCATCGGACTTGCGTCTTCTGAAAATCTATAAATAACTTGAAGATAACATAAAAAATAATAAAGCTGCCAAAAAGGGGGGGGGGAGAATATACGTTGATTACAAGGTGTTAATCTGCGTTATTGTAAAAGGATTTCCAGGCATAAGATAACCCTTCCGCATCTCTATGATTAATGCATCCCTTACTTATGTGTGCCTTATGTATCTCTATCTTTTCAAGGTGTTTCAATGCCTCTCTGGAATTCGCGGCTCTAGTGATCGAGGCTTAATCCCAATATACCTCTACCTCTTGCTGTTTGGCAAATGCTGTGAGCACTGTGGCATCTATGTTCTTACTCACAGAGTATTTATGTTCCTTTAATCTTTGTTTTAACTGCCGCATAGTAGCATCCACGTAAACAAGGTCTGAGTTGAACCGCTGATCCTTTATAGGTATAGAATAAACCCCTGGTAAATTATTTCACTTTTCTTTTCTCTTATAGTTTCTTAACATTCTGTAGATCGTCGGATTACGCCGATATACTATTTGTAGATTATTACTGTATTTTTTAGTGTTCTTTTTTAATATTGGTTCAACTGAAGATGGCCGTTTAAAAACGGTTGAAAACGTTTTTATTAAACATTATTTATTGCTGGATAGTTAAAGGTTTATTTTATTTTACTAATACAGTACTGTAATTTTATACATTTCTTGTGAAAGAAACATTTCTTATTCAACGGCCATAAAATTATTTATATTAATGATGTCTCNCATGGTTTTATTATTTAACATTATGCTGACAATTTATTTAATAAATTTCCAGTTTAATGTTATATAAAAAGATGTAAATTATATATGTAACAAAAATGTAACCCATCAAAAAAGATAGGAGAAAAATGAAACCCATCAATTATTCAATAAAATTAATAATTTTGTTACAAAAGTTTAATGATTAGCAAAAACCTGTCAAATGGGACAAACTCAAAAAATGATGGGAGAAATGAAAAGTTTATTTAATACTTAAACTATGCAAATCTTACTGAACTGGAAAATTTATTGCATTGTAATTTGTGTATAGAACATTTCATTATCTAACAGTTTGCTACACTGTAAATTTTGAAGTTCTTGCCCATTGCAGTAGGGTCCTAACTTTCAGTTTTGTCAATCTTTGAATTTGGCATACACCTTGATATAGTGGCAAAATTGGTATATTTAACTTTCAGTAGAAAATATTCTCCTGGATAACAATGTTGAGTGAATTTTGCTAATTCTGTATTAAAAATGTAATTTTTGAGTTTTAATTAAGTTACATTCAATAAAATTCAGTTCTGCTGATAAAATGGCCACGATTAAAATTAACTAAAATACACCAAAAAATGCAATATATTGTTTTAGATTTATCAAACAATAAAAACAATAATTGATTTTTTCTCACAGTTAAGTTTTTGTAAAAAGTTACTAATTTTAATGAATGACAATGACAAAATGTAAAACATCAAAATTAATGGTTTGTTCTAAGAAAAATTTGAATTTGAACATGGTTTCCATAGAAACATACATTTACCAATAAAGAAGCATTCATATAGTGTGAGAATTGGGGTTTATGCATCAAAGCCTAAACTGTTTTCCGACAACGGGGCGGTGGGTCCCGCTCACAGGGTCAGTGGATGGCAATTTAGGAGGGCGAAAATCGAGTGGGAGGTCGCGGATAAATCGATAAGGCGTTGACTGAGTACGAGTAAACACACATATTTAAGATAACATATATTTTCTTATTTTTTATTAACCCTCAATACCGAAATAATCCCGGGATACCAGGATTGACTAAGTATAATCCCGAAATCCCGGGATTAGAAATAAGGACCGGGATCGAATTCCCTAGTTACACTATAAGGATATGTTATAACTAAAAGGGATACAGTGCAGAGCAGCTTACATAGACAAGCACAAGACAGTAGTAATCATAATACAATGCAGGGTACCTACAAATACATATATCGTATATCTCGGCAGATAAGACGATAGTTGAATCATAAAAAAGGCCCCCAAAATCTGGGTCTTCTTATAGGATAGATACAAAAAAAATTATATTGAAATTTATATAAATTAAAACCATTATAAAAAAATGGAAAATCTGTAATTATTTACTAGTAGAGAGTAGGGGGTGTCCACAAAATAGAATAGCCCATACAATGTTTTTGTGAATAGTCAAGGTCATTACCGAATGCCCGAATTAGTGGAAATGTTTGCAACAATAGGAAGGCAGTGCTGCCAGATGCAAGAAAATAAAATTTGTTCATTCAAAAAATTACAAATAGGACATAATTCCATATACACTATACAGTATTATTTATTCTCCAGATGATGATTGCTGCTCTAAACTACATTCATAGGCCATTGATAGTTTGGGATTATCTTATAGGACAGATATACAGGTAGCCCTCGGTTTACGCCACAGTTCCGTTCCTACAAAAGCTGGCGCAAATCGAATCGGCGTAAAATGAACCCATATTTACACTGAGGTATAGGATTAGGTTATACATAAGTGAAAAATAAGCAAATAAATTTTTTATTAATACATTATAATACAAAATACATATAAATTTAATTTTTAAAATGTATTTTATCATAAAATAAAGTTAAATGTTTTTATTAAAAATTTTAGTTGCGGATCTCTTACATTTTTCAAAAAAGTATCCATCTTTAATTGTTTATGTCTGTTTTTTTTTTTCCATTGAGATTTTCGGAATATGGTCGAATGGATGCGATGATGGCTCCTTTTTACATTTGCACTTCGCTCCCAATCATTGTCTAACTCACAAAGTTCATCCGTCAAACTTTCCATAGTTGAAAGGATATGTTAACCCAACATAGAGCTACAGACGANTAGTTTTAAGTCATCAAATGTGTACTGTACAGTGTGAGCAGATTATGCCTCTGTCATACTCTTGTTTAATGGTGAAATAACAGCATGTTTCTATCAAATTGATTACTGTATTATATTTTCGACAGGAAATACATATGTATTATCTGGTAAATACCATTGATAATTTCATATTTTATAAAAAAAAATTTATAATATACTTACTCGTTTTTTTATTTTTCGAGGTAGAAGCGGAGAAAACATTGCATAAAGTATTCTCACATATTTATTGCAGTTGAAAAAATGAATGGTCTTGTACCGAATCGGAATTGATTGCTAAAAGTAAATTAAAGTAAACCTTCAAAATATTCATAAATTATTAACATTACAATCAAATATATTTAAATTCAAATTTAAAGGTCACATAAGAACAAGTGACCTTTCAATTTGTTATTATCAGATGACCTTTCTATTTTATAAATGGTGTCAATCAGTTTATTAACGAATACTGTCAGATACACATCAATTAGGAGTATTACAACAGATTGTTCCAGCAGGTACAGAACGAACTAAAAAGGGAATTATGAGAACAAGCTGTCACCTATCTCTCAAAAATAAAGACAGAAAAAGAAGTAGCTAGTGTGAGAATCGGGGTTTATGCATCAAAGCCTAAACCGTTTTCCGACAACGGTGCGGTGAGTTCCGCTCACAGGGTCAGTGGATGGCAATTTAGGAGGGCGAAAATCGAGTGGGAGGTCGCGGATAAGTCGATAAGGCGTTGACCGAGTACGAGTAAACACACATATTTAAGATAACATATATATATATTTAATTAACTAAAGATATATTTGAAAGGGTTACAATAATTAAAAATACTACTAATCTCTAACCGAGGTTACAATAGGCGGTTTTCCGGTATGCATCTCGCATATTTGCGATAGAGGACATTCTTGGATCCTCTTAATATCTATTTAGGAATTAGCCCTAGTCCACTTGAGAGAAGGGAGAAAGTTCTACTTACTAAGTTGTAGCTCGTAGAATCTAACCGTGTTGTCCGTCTTTAGCGGTCAGCGATGAGGATCGTCAATCCGTTATTTCCTTCTAAGTTGGAGGCCACCCTGATACTGGCTGGGAGCCCTCTTTATACTGATTTCGAGGGGGTGAGAACTATTACGTTATTCATGATTTATCCGCACACCTGCTAGTGTGTTGATATTTGGATCTAACTAGTTCGGACAAATGACTCAGCGAAGTTTGTCTAATTTATTGTTATTGGTGTCAAAATGATATGATTTTATGATATAAATTCCTATAGGTTTGATGGCTCTCATCCATAAATTAACAATCATTTGACAATAATTTCTTTAACCTGGTCAACTATTTAGTTATTGTTTATATCAAACGTCGAGTTTGACTATGAACAAGGCGATTTATTGCTGTAACCACGTTTTACGTGCAACCAAGAGGTGATAAGAAATATCTCTTATTCCCNTATCTCGTTACAATTTTCAATATTTATTTTATATTATTTACTAATGTTAAATTCTATTCCGCTTCGATTTCCAAATTGCTTCAAATACAAAAGAATCGACAAATTTTCGTGTCTTTTGCCAGCTAAATTGTCAAAGACATTCATATTCCACACACTAATTTCACTCTGTAAATGCATTTTTATGCGTTTACAGAGCCATTTTATCGTGAAAATATCGAACAATTTTTTTTATTGAAGCGTTTATAGTATTTAACTTAGGCATTGGCTGTTCTCTTTTAATAATGTTTTCTTTTTCATTATATGATCTCGAGCCAAAACTTTTTTAAAATAAATTTTCAATATCGCAATTACATTCCGAATCGCTAGCCACGATATAAGGGCTAAAATTAAAATTAAAATTATAAAAACTTACTCGGTGAAATAAAATGTGTGGTAGATATACATACCTGGTACCAAACATTCTTCAATTGTATGAATATACTTTTAAAGAAAATTATAATTAAATATAGCTTTGTTATGAAACGTACATGAAAATAACATAAAATATTCTTTACTCTTTAAATCTTAACCACTTAGTCAAATAGCTCCCTACGAGTGGAATCAGAGACGGTCCTGNTATTGGTGTCAAAATGATATGATTTTATGATATAAATTCCTATAGGTTTGATGGCTCTCATCCATAAATTAACAATCAGTTGACAATAATTTCTTTAACCTGGTCAACTATTTAGTTATTGTTTATATCAAACGTCGAGTTTGACTATGAACAAGGCGATTTATTGCCGTAACCACGTGTTACGTGCAACCAAGAGGTGATAAGAAATATCTCTTATTCCCTTCTTGTTGATACTAACGTCTATAGAATAACTGTTAAACAAATAGAGATGATTTAACTTATAGATATTTTAACATTCTCCGTTTTTTTCTTGTTCGAGAAGAGCGTCTCGGTCATTGACCGTAGAAGTCCCCCTTTTCTCTTTTACTAGGAAAATTCCTAGATCTACTGATCTAAACCAGAAAAAGGGTTTCGGACCTTCACATTTTTGTTGTTATTATATATTACTCAATTCACAAACTTTATTATAACTATTATAAAATTTTCAGTTTATGTGATAATGTAGCCTATACACCATTTGAAATAACACTTTAATAACTAACCAGTTTAAAATCAATACTTTAATACAACAAACTTCCTTACCTACATAAGTATTAAGCATTAAAACAAGGTAATATTATATGTAATTCTTATGTTTTTCACTTATTAAATGAATTATTAATTTGTTGACTGAAAATAAATACAAACTTTTCATATTTTTGTTATTACACTGTTGTTCATGGTACTTTTCATCTAAATATATAAAATCGCTTGTCCTGACTGACTAACTGACTCACTCACTCACTGATTCATCATCACCCACAGCAGACCACTTAACCTAAAGAGGTGAAATTTGGTACACAGTTAGGGTACGTCATGGAAATGCACACTAAGAAGGGATTTTTCGAGATTCCTCCGTGGGCAGGAGAGGGAGAGGATTTAGTCTTCATCAAGTACTTAGGTGTATTAAATTAATATAATAACATTTCAGACATTGTTATAAATATTTTTATCTATTTTGATTTTAATTAATGTTCGAACCATTTTAAATTCAAATTTGTTATTGCATATTGGTTTGATTATAGAATGATTGTAAACGTTCCAGAAAATTGATCAAATTGAAAATAGTTCGTTTGATTCTCGGCAATTCTCATCATTCTCAGCGGTAGGTGTTATATAATAATTACTATGGTTGTTGAAATACAGATTATAAATGGGGTTTGCTTGCAAAATCCACGCGGGCAAAGCCGTGAGTAACAGCTAGTCTATTATATATTCATTTAGAATTATTTGATATATGAAAAAACAGATTACCTGAACAGATGTTCCCATTCCAGAATCTTTTGACATTGCTGACACTTGTGACGATAATGTATTTTCATAATTTTCATCAACCACTGTGCTGACTAGAAAACGAGATCCAACCTGAATGGCCTAAAAAATTCAATTTCAAAAATAATCACACAATAATTTTCAAGAACTTGTTATAAAAATTTTAATATTTTTGTTGAAATTACCATTAAATAATATTTATATTTAAAAGCTGTTTATGTAAATTATACCTCCCAAAACTTGATACCACTTTGTATGACTTACTTAAATCCACTTAATACAAGAAAACCGACTTTATTTTTCTGTGATAAAAAACATTTTCGACTATTATCGAGCCATCTGCAGTTACATCTTTTGCTTCTTAGAGCTTCTAAAGAGAAACAAATACATTGTTATCTTCGTTGCTGATTCAAGAACAAAGTTAACAATGTATTTGTTTTTCTGTGAAAAGCTCTAAAATGCAAAAGTTGTAACAATATGGCTTGATAGTAGTTGAAAACGTTTTTATTAAAAAAATAAAGTGGTTCCATTCCCTTAAATTAAGTAGACGAAGTAATTAAAAATAATAATAATGTTCCAACTCAAACTGCTAATAAAAATTACAATCCAAACCAGACTTGAAATATATCTGTCAAAGCAACAAAAAGACTGTATTCTGCAGTAATCAAATCAAAACAAAACAAAACAAAACACAAAAAAAAGAAAGAATCCAATGCACATACTTTACAGTATATGCAAATCACTTTCTTATTAAATGAAGTTATCTAAATATGAGCATAACTGTTGTAACGCACGACTGACTTGAGACAAAGGAACATGACAAAGATCAGAGGTGCGAAGTTGCCTAACTAGGTCAAGGGGCAATTTGGTATGGGTTATCCCCTGGAGGTTTACATGCATAATAATTCTCCCACTCTCCCACGCTTAATAAAATGTTTAATATTTGTTAGTTTAGAGATTTAGGCATTATACTGGTCTTCGTATTCGCGTTGATCGTCGAGGTTCCAATTCATTTGAGTTTGTCATTGTTCAGTTAGATTCTGCCTCCTTCTCTGGGGGCTGGTCGAAAGTTGTTTTTGTCATTGTCTCCTTTTTGTGAAGTAAAGTCATTATTACAGTTCCTTCATCGTAGCTAATTGTGCTTGGGTGTGGACTAGCGCTAGCTGGAGATGAGTCTCTATTGTTTACTATGCCATTGCACCTGTCAATTTTCTTTTTGTTGAAGTCAAATCCTATTTTAATGGGATTTGTCTGTTTGTTAATTTCACACAGACGTAGTTGATCGTAATGCCTTTTTTATTACGTATCCATCATCGAGTTCAATTAAGTAATGTACATGACCTAGTCATTCACCTAAGGTACCATATTTCCAAGGACCGGACGTTGTGTAATTTCGGGATTGTACACATTCTCCCACGTGATAAAATTTGTAGAATTTCGGTTGTTTGGTTATGTTTCTTTGCGAGGCTTGTGCCTGAAGTTTGAGCAGATCTAATTTTGTTCTTATTGTATGTCCTAATAAGTTTTTTGCTGGACTTTTCCCATTAGATAAGGGAGTCGCTCTATATCAGAATAATAGTTCATGAAGCTTCTGATGTAAGGTACCACTATCATACTTCATACATCTGAGGTGTGTTTTTAAGGTGTGGCAGTATCTTTCAGCCTGGCCATTTAAGGCTGAGTGTCCCGGTGCTATTAAGCTTTGACAGATTCCATTTCTCAAACAAAACTCTTAAAATCCTTGTGACTTAAAAATACTTGCACTTACAAAAATCTCAGGTAGACCAAATCAACCAAAGACTTCATGTAGAAAATAAATTGTGATGGATTTGTCTTGTGCTTTCTTTGTATAGAATATTTCTGGCCATTTTGATTTGGCATCAACAACAATAAAGAAATAATGATTTATAAATGGTCCTGCATAATCGATGTCTATATGTTGCCAGTTTTTTTGTGTGTTTCCCATTTGTGTATTGGGACTTCTGTTGGGTTTTTCTTAATGCATTCTCCTTTCATAGCTGTCTTAAAAATCTAGTATTTCTAAAGTTTTGATTTAGTCCATTTGGAAAGTTTGTCTCATCAGTTTAGAATCTTGCAGGTTAGCTCTGATCCCTGGCTATATGATATACACAACTAGGATAGTGTCAAGTTTGTCAGTATCAATATCATACTTATATGCCCTCACTCTTTTGTGTAAAGATCTTACAGTGTAACCAATATACATTACTGCTTTTTAAATATATCATCAATAACACCCCTAGAACTGTGTTAGGGTCTGAGATGTCCTTGCCATTGCACAGTATTTTGTATATTGTTGGAATGCAACAATATGCAATATTGGTTCCCATATACCTGGCAATTTCCTTATAAACTGGGTTAAGTACTGGGACATAGTCAACAATCACACATTTGTAGTGATGAAAGATGTTTGATCATGTGTTGAAAGGATAATTAATACTGCATACTTGTGTTATACTTGTGTTGTGTTTATACAAGTTTTCAAATAAGTGTTTTTGGTAGCCATGTTGTTAAGCAATATCCCGTGTGTTTTACTTCTTCAAGAGTATCTAGAATATTGCTACAATATGTGTAGACCCTCTTTATCAATGCCCTGAATGCCACATTTGCATTTAATTAAGTCCAAAGAGTATGAAGAAATGAACCATGATTGGAAGTCTGATTTGTAATATATTTTTGTACCAATATAGCTGTCTTTGAAATGTATGTATAAGTCCAAAAAATGTTTAATAATAAAACCATACTGATCTAACTTTAATTTTAGGCCATATGTGCTGTAGTTAATCCAAGTCAAGAAGTAATTGATGTTTGGTTTAGATCACCAAATAATCAGAATGCCACATACAATCTCTTGTAAACAAAAATGTGTTCTGATAAAATCTCTTTCTCTAGAATTCACACTATTAGTTTGCAGAAGTCTTCTGAAAGTAGGCTGCCCATTGAGACTCCACTTTTTTGTAAGTTTCTTCATTGTGTAGTGCTTCACGGCTATTTTTTTACTTGTCATTAATTTTTTTTCTGTTTATTACTTTGTTTGTGTCATATCATCTCTCATTATTATACATGTCCACCTCTGCTTTCTTCCTCCATACCACCAGTTCTCAGCTGATGGGGTATAAGGTATGGGGATTGGCACAGGGTTGGTCACATGAGACAGCATGGTTTCTTCTGGCAGAGGATATAAATTACAGTGTTCTTCTACATGAAAGGCACTTTTTCAGTTTTCGGGCTTTCTTTTTCTTTTTTGCTATTGGATGACACAGCAAATAGCAAGAACTCATCGAGGCAATGGAGGTTGTCATAAAACAAATGAGTGCAAGCAACAGTCAACCTTAAAGAAGGTAGAGGTCAGAGAGGTCATACTAGAAAAAAAACAAAGAATGACACCATTTAAAAATCTGTATCCATCCAAATAAAATATGAATGAATGAATAAAAGAGTAACAAAAGAGAATGAAGGACTAACTGGAGGGTCATGGAAACATATGATTTTTTTGTTCCGAGGTTCATATATTTTTTATTTTTCAATTTGCTTTGTTTCTTTACACTATTATTTTGTATTCTTGTTGGGTATCGAAGGGCCCTCATGCAACGATGAAAGGATAGGAAAAGGTGTGAATGAAAGTAAAACTTGTGTGAGGTTAGCCAATTAGAGTGAGGAGTTTTCTGACAGCCAAGCAGTCAACTCTGTCTTCTGGCTGACATAGGACTCACTGAGACAGGTGTTCCGAAAAAAAAACGTTCAATAAACATTGAAATTTCCTTACAACTATTCAATATGTCAGGCGATACGCATATACAATGGTGGGCAACCACAACAGTTCCACAAAAAAAAAAAGAAAAAGTCTGAATGTTTGGGCAACCTTTGGGTTTCTTCAGCACAGGTGACGGAGAGAGCGACGGCCCTGGGGCACACACCAGAACTTTCTCCTCTACGAGGTGAACCTAGGTGATTCTGGACGTGATGGGTTGACAAAACCAAATCCTAAGGCGTCGAAAGAGCTTACATTGTTGGCAGTTGGGAGCACAAAATCCCAGAAGGGGAGCACTATGAACCAAGAACCTTTGTAACTTAAATCGCATGGTTTTATAGATTTCTTAACCTCAGTTGCCTCTCCATTGGTCTCTCATTGTCACCTGGTGAACATTTGAAACCTAATGGAGGGTACGTGAGAGGTCAACGTTGCAACTGAATATGATTCCTCTCTCTCGTCGAGTTTTCCTCAAATTTATCCGTTTCCATTGTTTAAGTAATTTACAAAAAAAAAATAATTGCATTGTTCAATCGAGACATCTAATCCTTCCCATTAGTGTCTGAAAAAGAGCTCTTTATTTTAAATCAACACCCCTCATTCAGACCTCTCAGTCAACCCCTGTTCGGGTCCTCACACTTGTAATGGGATCAGAATTCATGTTGTATATGTATAGCCTGTATTAAGTGTGTTTAATGTTGCAAATAAACTTTTGTTATTACACCACATGACTTTACACTGACTAATCATTCATCCATGATCTGTGATTTTATTTTTTTGTTTTGACCAATCCTGGACCACCATGTGCTACAGGAATTACTACAATTTTATCTGATGTGAGAAGTGTAGCATAGTTTGTGTGCAAGTTTGAGTATATGTTTGTAAAGATGGGCAGCTGTATGCATAATTTCAAATAAAAAACTTCTTAATGCACAAAAATAGGGCTTTAGAGAAATGGATGGGAATGAAGTCAAATGCAGTTATGTATTCATCATTTACTAAGAGCATGTGTTGTAAAAGTTCAGCTAATTTATGTGGTACTAAGCCAAATGATTGCTTATTATTGGCTAAATTGCTATTATTATGCTATAGTTAATAATTAGAAACAGAGTAATTTGAAACTAGAGGTAGATGTTACGTGCCGTCTCTTATCAAAATTAATAATTATAATAATTTAATAATTTTATTAAATAGTTTAGAACAATCTGGAAGAAAAGAACTAGTATGGAGTGAAACTTGAACCCACAACATCCACTTACCATGTGATGGGTGTGATTGCAAGTTATGCCATCCAAACCCTGAGCAAACATTAGCTTCCAGATATATTTAAATTTAGATACAACCATCCCCAATTATTAAAATTATAAGATTATTATAATTATTAATTTAGATAAGAGATGGTGCCTAACATCTACTTTAGTACCAAATTACAGTAGAGCGTCGTTTATCCGAATCAATTGGGGACTGGGGTTGTTCGAATAACTTATTTTTCGGATAACCGATTATGTACGAAAAAATACATTAACCTATCCCATGTTGAAATTTTTCTCCCTTGCAAGTCACTTTGCGTTAAATTTTCGTCGATGTTAAGCCTAATGTAAACTTTTTAAAATAATAATCGTGGCTATTGTATCATTAAAAATTATTTCTTTATTTTGTTTGTACAAAAAAAATATAAAAACAAAAAAAAAAAATTATACTTTGGAAGTTAATCTAATATCAAAAACATTCGATTCAGCATGACAAACAGTCCTGAGAAAAATATCACACAAATGTGCCAGTGCTGCCAGCCAAAGAACACACATCAACAAAAAAATATTGGAGTAGCCCAAGATATAGCCAAAGATTGCAGTGCCACAGCACTAGCGAAAATTTAAATTTGCGGACTGAAATTCTTTCGGATAAACGACGCTCTACTGTACTTAAATTTCTAATTATTAATTATAGCATAATAATAATAATAGTCTAATTAATAATGGTGATCATTTGACTCAGTATCAATACATCAAACTTTGCAATGTTGATACATAATGTGTGTTGTGTGTGTGTGTGTGTGTGTGTGTGTGTGTGCGCGCGCGTGCACACACACACACATGCGCATGTGCACCGTTGTACTATGCTACGGCACACTTGAATTGAGAGTTATTTAATATTTTATACTTTACACAAATGTTAGTTTAATTAATTAAAAAAATTTCTACATTAATAATTGAAAAATAAAGCAAAAAGGTAATGTCATGTTTAGTTTCAATTTCATTAATTATTATCTGGAATTAGATTTAATAATTACTAAATAATAGTAAAATAAAATAATTAAATTTAATTCAAAAATTATTGTAATTATTAGTTAATGTTAATATAATATGTAATAATTAGTTAATGTTAATATAACCACCTACCTTTAAGAACAGTTAAGCCAAATGATCTTGCTTAATTGTTTTTAAACATGGGTGATTAAATTTTTCTCTTATAGTAACATTAACTAATAATTACAATAATAATAAAGATGGTTTGGCTTAATGAATTAATATATATATAAAATTATAATCTGAATAATCTAAAAATTAATATGACTAATAGAATATTTGGGTTTGGTTATTTATATGTATCTATGATGATCTGTTGACAGAAACAAACAGAAAAAGCAATATTTTAATGCTTGAGATGGTAACTTCTAAACTGCATACCAGTAATTATCTTGCTTTCAATAACTGCCCCAGAGGCACAGAGTTCTTGCGATTTTCTGCAGGGTATACGTTGCCATTGGTTATAAGCCACTGCAGATTATCCACTCGAAATTAGAGTACTTGCATCACCTCCTATTTGTGTCCCAATACTTTAGTCAACACAGTGTATATTATTTAAGTCAACTTATATTACTTATAATACTGTAACTTATATATTCACTTCTATTACTTATTCAACTTATGTTACCTTTAAATTACATTACCTTAGGTACTATTAATGTCTTATAATATAGTTACAAATTAGTAATTACTTGCAAACTAGATGATAAATTTGGAACGGATTGTTTAGATTCATAATTAGAACTTGGTGCAATTACATTATGAATGTGCAACTGGTGTGATGGAGAAGAAGAACCAGCTGACTCAAAATCCAAAATCTTACTTTCTGTAGTAATTTCTTCTTGACTATCAATGCTGGGTCTCTGTAATAGTAATAGTAATAACAGTAACTTATTAGTGACTGTTTTTTTGTTTTAATTTATATATTTACAAATAAATTGGGAAAGAAGAATAGAGCAAAAGGGATCAGAACAAACAATTAAAACAATAAAGGTACTGAAGCATAATATGAAAAAATAAACACTTGACCACATAAACAAAATAAGAATCTATATATCAGTTATGAGGAAAATTATGGTATATATCAATACAATAGAAATAAGAGTAGAAACAGAAACACTAAAAATTTGACAAAATTAGCATACTGATATTGATAACATATTGATATTGTTTGTGAAACAAGAATAAATAAAATAAAAAACAAAAAAATAAAAGCTGGGTTATAAACTGCTTACTGTGACCACATCTGTAACATACCCATATCCGTATTCCGTAAGAGAAGTTTGGATGCATGAAACTTTTACAGTATGGATATGCAGAATCTGTAGACCACATGTGCCAAGTAGCCATTTGATCAGAGGTCAAAAGCCAAAAGTAGCTGACAAATCCTGGACACATCAGGAATCCAATGGAAATGGAAAAGTCTGCGCAACTTTTGTCAATCAAGAAAAAAAATGCTTGCATGACTTATAACTAATAGCTTGTCATCTAAATATTCAACAGTGTTCACCATAATACAAGAGCATTGCAAGTGATGCTAGTAATAAATAATTGCTGGGTTGAGCAAAAAAACAAAAAGGATTATGTCTAATATAACATTTGAACAATACAGATATTGTATAAAATATATAGTAAGAGTCACTATACATTTATTTTCTATTTGCTTTATGAAACAAATAAAAAAGTAAATGAATAAATAATTATAGTGTAGATATGAAAACACTATTATTTTCAAGGATTTCTCCCACACCGGGTCATATACAACAAATATGCTTACTTCTTAACCAATATCCGGCGTGAAAACTCCAAACAAAGATTGGCAAATGCTTTCGATGCCCCTCCTGGGCTCTTCTTCAGGCCAAATTTACTGTACTGGATTCTTAAATCGAATGTTTTTAAATCTTAAAAGATTTAAATTTTTAAATCTTTTAAGATTTAAAAA
>NW_019387085.1:0-14783 GCF_000671375.1 Centruroides sculpturatus | reverse complement strand
ATTTTTTAAAAGTTTTTTTTAAACAAAAAACAAAAATATAAATAAAAACATGTGTTTACTATTTCAACCATAAAATAAGAATGTATGAGAAACTAAACAATTGCTAGAAATAAAATGACAATATGAAATGCCAATACTAATTACATCCATTTATAAGAACAATTAAAGAACAAATGTATATTCAATACTGTTATTAAGAATGAAATGAATAAGTCTTTTTTGTACGTTTTGAAAATTCGTTTATAAATGTTAGCAACAAAAATATAACAAAACTCCATTCATTTATAAATTGTTGACAAAAAAAAAAAAAACCAAGCAAATTATATCTGCTAAGAAAATTCTATTGATAGAGTATTGCTTCATTTCACAGTAACAGTAAAACATTTACTGACATTTTTTTTAAAAATAGTCTTTGAATATAAGCATAGCTCTAAGAGCTTTATTCAAGCCCTTCGTGACTTGCAGAATATTTCCTGCTTGTGTATATAATTTCCCTGTAATCATAAATTAATGGCAGCATGCCAGGTACTTCGTCAATATTATTCTTTTATCCTGTATGTATAACATTGGAAAGTTTTCAAGTTTGATTTAAATATAATAGTATGAACAGAAACAAAAATTGTTTAGATATATACTGAATGTTAGAAATTAAACATATTAAAATAAGATTTAATATTTAATAAATGATTTTTAAAAACTCTTTCTAAATAAATTTTATTATTCATTCAAATAAAAAAGTTTACATGAAATATAGACAAAGAGTAAGTATTTCTAGACTAAATGTGTGTGGATCCTTTTCCAATATTTTTAAAAGCTTTTGATGCTTTTGACCAAATAACACTTAAATAAGTTATTAAAATTTAAATCTAGTTAAATTAATTCAACTCTGCAAACTTGATAGAAGAGGATTTAAATGTTCATATAATCTTACATTAATAACTTCTTTAAGCTCGCAACAAATAATATAGGATTATTTTCTGAATAGAGATAAGTATTCTAATATCAAAATATATGAGTTCTTTTAATACAATAGAAAATTATTCAGTAAATTAATTATAATTGTTGAAAAAGTGCATTTTCAACTTAAACAATTCTTTCTTTAATTAATTCTATATCACATATTTTTTCTTAAAGCATCAATACTTTATATCAAAGTTTCCTTATCCAGTTGATTCCATAATATAATTCCTATTTTCAGAAATATCACTAATTAAATTAATAATAACTCATTTATTATCATGCATTGAATGTTTAATACAGGATAATAAATGAGTTATTGATTTAAGTAGTGATATTTTGAATTAGACTTTATATCAAAATAATAAAACTATTTTATGAGCTTAATCTAAAAGACTGATAATACATTTATTGCTATTTAAAGGAAATAATTACTAATGATACAAAAATTACATTCGTTTTACTTTAAAACCAATTAAATTTGTATTTTTTTTTCTTATTTAACAGGATTACTTTTGATAGGATTAATTTTGATTTCTTTTATAACTTACTTTCTTATTCTTTTATTGTCAAAAAAAGCAAAAATTAATCAAAGTCATCACTTATTGAATACCAAATCATCATAATCTCTTTGCAGTTTTCATATTCATTACACTAACTTTCAGTTAACAAGGTAATAAATTGAGAAATTTGTTTTCTTTACGATACTTAAACAAATTAAAGCTACAATTGTATACTGCTTTAAATATCTTTCTGCATTAATTATTGAATATACAAATTAAATTTGTTAAAACTATAACATTTACATTTCTAAAGAAAATCAAGTAATAATTTAATGCTGTAGTGATAACATCTGCATTTAATTAAAAAACGATTTAATTGTGATTTTAAAAAATTATAATTTGTTTATAAGAAATCAACTTCTTTGAATAAAATAACTAAAAAAGTAAAATAATATACAATTGAATTAAATAATTGTTGTTGACAATCAACAATGCTTACAACTTACATTAGAAATTAATAACATTGATATTATAAGAATCAAACAGTCAAAAAAGTTAAAAATCCAGATATTAAATTCTGATGCCTTTCTTGCTCATATCCAATCTGTTTTTATGTACTCTTAAACAATTATATAATTTATCAATTCAGCTTCAAGGTTGTTACATAAAATATGATTTTATTTACAAACTTGTGAATGCAAAATGATATATAAATACTGAAGACTAAATAAATATTGACAACTNGTGAATGCAAAATGATATATAAATACTGAAGACTAAATAAATATTGACAACTGAAACTAGGTTTCTATAATGGATTAGCTGCTTGTTAACTTTTTGTCACCTTTTAATTTAAATTTGTATTATTTAAAAAAATTACTAGAAAAAATAATAATTATGGCATATTAAAAAAATTATTTCTTTGCATGTTAAATTATGAAATACAGTAATAAAATAACTCCCTTTATTAATAAAATGTTAAAAAATTGATTACCATAATGACAATTTTATATACATATATTATTATTATTATTATAATTATTATATATATGAATCCAACCATAACTGGAGTGTCATCTTAGTATCAAGGTCATATTCTAGAAAAGTAATTTTTGTCATTCTTTTGTTTTAATATCAAGAATGAATGCAAGCTCTAATAATTATAATCCTCAGCATGAAAAATACAATTGTCTATTGAATTATATTTATACAGTAACTAAGAATTAATTTAATAAATTATATTCAAAATTATTTTTTCTGCTTGTTTATGATGCCATAATTTTATAACAAGTTGCCTCTAGGCTTGAAAATTATGATATATATTCAAGTTATAAATACTTTAAGAAACAATTTCAAAAATATAATGACTTTTTTAAAAATTATTATGTTTTTGAAATTTAATTTTAAATTTAAAAACTTTCATAGAAATGTATATAATATATATTATATATATTTCTATGAAAGTTTATTAGTGTAGGCAATTTATTTAAATGACTGTGGACTTGTGTGTTTATTGAGAAATTATTATTTAGATTTACATCTTTGAATTTCTTATTTTCCTTCAGTAAACTCAATAACAAAATGGTGCTATTTTTAGCAAAGCTCATTTTATCATATATATATATGTCATAGGCATCATATATGTTAGACAGCAATAAGGCAGTTCAACTTCTGTCCAGACCTTCAGTAATAGTGATAAACTGTATGTTTTACACAATCCAAACTTTATCATTTTACATGTTTCTTTCTCTAGGTACTCTTTTTCCACATACTGACACTTCTCCCATCATTTTGGCAATAATGCTATGCCTTTAGAATAGAAATCTTTCAGAGTATGATCTTGCATGTGACTTAGTTGGGAAATTCTGGATCACTCAGCCTATAATCTGGATGTGTCACTGTGCAATTATCAATTATTTGGCCCTTTGAAAGAAGTTTTGGTGGATAGAAGATTCATTCAAAACACTGAAGTAAGTCAGAGAGACTTCAGAAGAAAATTTATCATGCAGAAGTCAGAGAGTTTGTCATTGTGGCTCCAACACTGGTCAAGACTTCTATTCTCTAGTCTAACTGCTCTAGTCGTTGCCAAAATGATAAGAGAAGTGTCAGTCCATGGAGGGGAATACCTAGAAAAAAAAAAACAAATTTGGAGTGGAAAAAATGTCACCCTTATACTTGAATCTCTTAATCTATTTTCAAGCTTTATACATTAGAATATAAAACATAAAATTTAATGATTCCATTAAAAAATTGAACATTTAAATTTGGAAATTTTAGTTGGTTTATATACATAGAATGTAATGGTATAAGATGCTACATTACAAAACAGATCTACTAATAACAATTTCTTGAATATTAGATATCTAAAAATATTTACAGAAACATTCTGTCTGTCTTATCTATCTATGACTGTTATAAAGATTTTATATTCACTTTCAAAACATACTGTAGACATTTCTATATCAATGATTTTTTGATATTTTAACAATTAAACTTTAAAAATAGTAAGTAAATGACTCAATGTTAAAATTGCTTTTATTAAGTTACAATTAATTAATGTAATCATTTCTTTCACATGTGTTTAAAATGCAATTTAGTATAACTTACAGCTTAAAATAAATTAATTGAATATGCTTAAAGCTACAAACCGGAAAAATCTGAACTGTATATAAAGTAATTTGCATATACTTTGTTTAAACAACTGGACCATGTATGTTATTGTAATATAATTTACTAAAATAAATTCTACTTCTTCCTTTTAAAAAAAATTATTTTAAGAACAGAAATCTCACAAAAAAAATGTTAAAAAATTATTCTAATTCATTAATATTCAAAACATTATTTTATAGTTGTTTAAAATATATTCAAAAATTTCTTTAAAGTAAAAAGGCAATTAAAATTTTTAAGATTTAATTAATTAATTAATTAACATGAAATTATAAAATTTTTCAAATTAAATGGTATTCTTATAAAACTGTAAAAGAATATAATTTAATCTGAAAGAAGCTTTTTGAGTTTAAATATTTTTCTAGAAAAATATTTAAAATCCAGAAAACCATATCTTAAAAATTCCAAGTAAGCAAAACAGAACATATTTATAATTTTTTCCACTACTTTCTATTTGTTTGAAAAAAACTATAAAAAAGCTTAATCATCATTTTATTGTATCTACAACTAAAGGCCAGAGTAATATAGTCAGATCTAATTCTCACAATTCTATTATTATAAGTAAATCAGCAAACCAAAAATATCAACATCAGAAAAGAGAGAGAGAGAGAGAGAAAAAAAAAGATCATAAAAGCAGACCAACGGGCAGTTCTTTCAGATAAAAATACCCATAAAGATAAACAACATTACCTATCTAGGACTCTACAAAAATAAACTCGGAATGAAAAGTTTTTATATATATATAAGAATTCCAATACAGATTAAACATTAAAATATTAGCAACAGGAAAAGCATTTTTTGTATAAAAACTGAGCAACTCAAGGTCACAAACAATTACAATTTATGCAATTTACCTATAAATTAAGCAATTTAAAAATAAAAATATATATAATTGAATATCTATAGCATCTTGCTTGTAAACTCGATTATATATGATAATTTACGAAGTAGCAGGTGATGCTTCATAAAACCTTTGCATATATCCGGGAACGTCTCCTTAAAGCTACAACTCTTCCTCAACTTGAAACGTTCTGGATTTTGTAACGCCTTAAGCGATAATTAAGCACCACTAACAATATAAATACTTCGAGCTACGTTCTCCGTTAACCCAAACGAGTCGAATTATAAAAAAAAATATAAAAATGAATGATGTCAAACGGCCATCTTAGTACGAAAGTAATTTACAACAATGAAGTGCACGTGTTGTTTTTACCACGTAGTATATATAGATAGATGATTCACGGAGGAGAATCCATTTCCTAGTTATGGATTAAACTTCCCTTTTTCTGCTCCTGTTTTTCTAAAATCGGAGTCAAATGTGGATATAGGCTAGTGCAGCCAACCTGATCCTAACCGACAGGAAATTGTCTAGCAGATGTGGAACGTAACATAAAGGAAGGAAACTCCCCACGGTGTGGAACTAAGTCGAACATCTGTCGAGATTGCCTCCTCTTTCCTATAAGCAAGCTCAGAATAATGCGAAAAGAAAAATATTCTCATGTGATGAGCTATAGTTTAACGAGCAACCTGTTTATCATAACGTGTTTTATGAAATTTGGGATGGTCCCATAGTAACAGAAAAACCAACAGCTGCAATATGGTGACAAATGGCATTAACCCGTAAAATTAGTCATTCATTTAATTAACAGATGATGAAAGTTCCACCTTCACTTAAGCAACATCCCGGACATTTGTACAAGAACTTATCAGAATTTTGTTAGATTAATTAAGGATTAAATTTCGTCACATAAAACAAACCACAGACGGGAATTAACCGTTTTCTGCTCTAAAAATATAAAAACGTACTTAAATAAATTAGGGTACTTTTCTTGCTTGCGTTATATAACAAAAAAATTAACGATAAAACATCTCAAATTTGAGTTAGAACAAGAAGTTCAATCGGATAAATTTGTGATAAAAACAGTTAAATTATCTTAAAATAAGATAATTATTTAATAACGGCTGATAAATAACACTTTTATTGTGTTCTGTTTACATCGAGAGGATGTATTTGATATTCTTTTGCGGAAATGCATCATACGAAAAAATTTCCAAAATGGCACCTGTAAAATCCACAATTTTAACGGATGATAAATACATAGTCAATAAATTTCATGAAGTTTCTGTATTAAAAATCTTCAAGGATAAAATAGCTAAGAATAACAAAGATTTAAAAATGAATGAAATCAAAAAAATCTTGCTTAAATTTCAAGGATTTATTTCGCTAATAAATTAAAAAAATGAATTTATACAAAAATTTGAAGGATGAAGTCAATGTAGAAATTAAATTTATGTTGTAATTTCGGAAGTAGATATTAATTAAAAAGCCAATAAACTACAATGCGATTTCAATGACGAATTTCATATTAAATTGAAAAAAAAAACAAAAATTTCAAAAAATGAAAAAATTTTGAAGTTAACGGATGCGAAATTTAAAAAATATATATATATTTATAAATACAAACTTGTATTTCATCTTGACCTTGAAATGTTATCTAGTAAATAATTGGTGCTATTTTTTAATCTTAAGGCCACGTTCTGGGTTATGGCTGAAGGCATTTACTAAATTATTATGATTAATTTTTTAGAAGAGCGAGATACCGTGTATATAAAAATAAATCATTCATCTGCGAATGATCTAAATTAAAAAATAGAAAAAAAACTTTCTTACACGTAAGTTCTACATAGCCATTTTATGATACCATTCCTGTTTAGATAAAAGTCAAACTTATGGTAACTCCAATCATTCTAAACATACTTTCATCGTGACGATAACCTTATTTGTTATCTGGGGAGAGCGATAACTGCCATACCAACACAACTATTGTACATATTGGAATTCCAAACACCCTCGTAAGAATCACGTTCACCCGATTTTGTTTCTAAATCTGGACAAAAATCTTAGAATTTCGACAAACACTCAACAGGAAATATGCCATCACGCACTTCTTTCCTGTCCTTGTAGCATTTTTGATGCCGTTACTATAAACAAAGCGATAGATTTATAATACTTTTACAACCTTGCAGTTTATAGAGGTTATAAGACTTCAGATATACCAAAATAAAGGTATCGATGCTAATTACAACGTCCGGACTTTCAGGCGAAATTTAATTATTCACGCTCGGTTTGACCTCAAATACTTCCACTCTTTAACGGACGTGAATTTGAAGGTGGAACCGCTCCACCTACTGTACATAACATCCTCTGCACTTGCACTACATCGACATAGAAGGAGAACCTCTGCCAACGCTACAAACACAGACCCACCCACCAATTCTTCCTGAGTTTTTTTATTATATATATATATAAAATTCCTCTTCCTTACGAAGCAATTAATAAAAACTAGATAAAAACAGAATGAAACGAGGCTAAGAGGGCGATATTTAAACGGTTGGCGACCCACAACTCGAGGAGACGAAAATTATACGGGATCGATGCACTCCGCTACTACCACCAGAAGTCTGCGTGACTCGTGACGTTTCTCATTCACGAAACAGTATCCTGAGAAACAGATTCGATCCCTTGATTTCTGAAGCCTTTGTTGCATGGCAATAGTACTGTTGTAAGTTGGAACCATTCCAAAAATGCATCAAACAATGGTCGCTTGCGTCAAATAAGGTAGTTGATACGTACGAAGGACGAACCACCAACACCTGTACTAATTGGGACGATAAATGGTTCTCGAAAGTCTCATTCTAAAGACCATTGTTTCTTTTATAAATACAATGAAGCGCTAGCCTAATTAAGTTTTAATATGTACTGTACTACTAAAGAGGTCGAAAAATTTCTCTCTTGTAAGCAATTTTTTCCGTCTTTCATACTTCACAGGGCATTTGTAGCGCTTCTGTTCATAATATTTGCAACTTTTTTAACTCCATATTAACACTTATATGTCGTTCTTTACGATTTTCTCGACCCTTCGACACTTAAGTTCATTTACAATGTTTTTTTCCTCTTTCTGCCATTAATTCTCAATGGCATATTTTCTATTTTAAATATTTACATTTTTTTTTATGCCAAACAACTCTAAAACTAATTTTCTGACTCTAAATCATTTACATAATATCCGGTAAATTTTTTATTCCTATTTTTAATATGAAAAGGGCGTTTGTAATGATTTTTTTCTGTGGTTAATGCCTATTTAAACATTGCAGTTCTTTATTGTCTTTAAAATCAACGGATCATTTACGGTGCTACTTACATATATTTTTTTTCTAATCTCTTAAAATTAAAGTACTTTTTGATGGTTTTAATAATCAGAATCAATATGAAATATTTTACGGAACGAAATTTTTCTAATAAAAATTTAGAAATTACAAAACTAAAACTTAATTTTTGTAACATTTATACATCCGGATTCACTAGAAGCAATTATCTAATGCTAACATATTCTTTCAAAATAATAGAAAAAATAATTTTTAACGTGGTATTCAACGCATTTTAA
Source organism: Centruroides sculpturatus (assembly GCF_000671375.1). NCBI lineage: Eukaryota > Metazoa > Arthropoda > Arachnida > Scorpiones > Buthidae > Centruroides > Centruroides sculpturatus. The sequence continues at coordinate 6,211 of NW_019387085.1, read as the reverse complement.
CGTCTCGTTTAAGCAACATTTAAAACAGAGAATTTTGATTAGAAACACACTCTTCCTGTGTCGATGAACTCTGCTACTGTAGCTATACGTTTTTAACAATTAGGAGCCAACGTCTAACAGAAAATATCGAATTAAAAAATTAAACTCGAATGGACAAGTCATGTTTAAAATAAGAATTAATCAGAAAGTTAATGAAATTAAGTTTAAATCAAAAATTACTTGAAGCAATGTTTAAAAAGGCAGAAATGTTCTAATATTTTAATGATAAAATAGTTGTTTGCTTTAAAAATATAAATACTAAATTAAAATTTAATAATTTTATAGCAGCTTTTCAAGATAATTCTAAACATAGTTTCAATTTCATGAATAATGTTGCAATAAACTTTTAGTTTTTCAGTTTTAATTATACTTTAAAAAAATTGTTTTTTAAAGTAACAATTCTAAATTGATAAAAATATGAAAAATTAACACTATAGACTTTTACTCAGAGATTTACTTTATAACATAGTTTCTGAAGGAGAAAATATTTCCAGTTATCTAAGAAAGTATAGGTGGGTTACAAAAGCTGTTACGCTCAAAAAACACGGCATTTTTACACTTGAAGGTACAAGTAAACAAACACAGTTTAGCCGCTCCAAAGACCGCGACAATTCAGTGACATACATAACGGTTTTCTCTAGGTCATAATCGAACAACTGCTGAAAATCTGGCTTAAATGTAAGCGAAGTTAAATTTTCCAGCTTATAAGATCACTGTATGTAAACTTCCTATAACTTTCAAGGTTGTTACAATGAGAAAACCAGAATGCAAAGTGGGTTAGTAGGATCCCTTTGGGTACAGATATGACATAGAGATGTACCAAAAATATTAAAAATAAGGTTACTGGACATTTTTTACTGCTGACAACTTACAAATAAAAGGACAAAAAGGCATTTAGGATGTGAAAAACATCCTTACAAAAATGAATGGTGAGAAGTGGTTTATGAATAAAACAAAAGGTGGTTGTTTGTAACAATTTAAGTGTGTCCTTCTATCAACAATTTATTCTCTTCTTTCTGGTGGCTAATCAAAATAATTTCCTAGTGACAAATCTTTATTTGTGTAAAGTTATCGATTTTAAAATATATTTAACCTATATATGATAAAGTTTTTTGGTTTTTCCAAATGATTGGTGATGATGATAACTGGTTTACAGCATCATTAAATCATAGAAATTGAGTAAGAAACAGGAACATTTTATGATTCTTAAAAGAACTATTTCAATTTTTTCTGCTTCAAATTATATTTTTTGAACCAATTCACAGTGAAAGCTTTCACTTTTGTGATAGTTGACAAAATTTTTAATTCTAAAAGTTCAAGAATGCAGAACTGAATAATAGAAAAAGAAAAGTACTCCAATGAATTAAAAATAGCTCAGAAATTATTCACATTAATAAAAAAAAATGGGTTTTTGAAATATCAAAGCATTATCAATTAAAAATATTTCCAGTAACACTTTCTATAAATAATTGTAGAAAACAAGTTTTAGTAAGCTAAATCAGTTCATAACTAACTTACTGTTGTGAAAGTTGAATTTAATTAAGACATATTTAATTTTATTATAGGAAACCATAAGGAAAGATTTAAAAAGTGGGAAAAAGTCTAATGTTTTTTTATTTATATATTCTTTTGTATTATTTTTAAAGTTTTGATAGTAACTTTTGTCTAAACATGATCTTTGAAAGACTAAAATATGCAAAAATAAATATATCAAACAGGCCATTAAAAGTGATATTTTCATTGTTTAAATGATAGGATATGTAACAAAATTGGATAATAATTTCAATTCTAAGTTCCTTGGTTTTTTTAATAACAAAATAATCTCATATAACTAAAACATAAATCTAAGTTTAATAACTCCAACAAAACATTTTTATATAAACAATATGATAATTTCTCATACTTTCGTATGTAATTTTAATAAAATATATAAGAGATAATTCCAAAATTATTACTGTTATAAAAAGAATTTCCCAGGAAATGTTCAATTAAGTAGAATAACTTGACTCATCAAAACAATTTTACAAGGAAGGCTGCTCTTGATAAATACTAGTCATTTCCATCAATGAACTAATCACTTACCAATTTTTAAAAATAACTAACATTTACAGCATTAATACAGAATATATTTCCTAAATTTTATTTCTTAAACATTAATTAAAGAAACATTTTTACTACTTACAACTATAAATTAAATTAATAGAAAAATTATTCATTATTCTAATGAACTATTCTATAAGTAACTGTCTGTTATATGAACATATTGAAAACATAATTTCAAGAACAGTTGTTTATTTGCTTTATGAGATAAATCTCACTGCTTCCTTATGTTTAAACACATCTTGAAAGGAAGTAGATAGTTGTCCTACTGAAATACAAAATATTTCTCCAATTATACAATTAGATACAACAAAATTTTCAGAAATTTAAGCAAAAGATATTACCTGAAAATATCTTAATTCTCAAATTTAATATTTCAAGGAAAATATTTGAATTTTTCCATTTACAGCCTATATAAATAAATATAAAACAAAACTGCAATTTAGAATATAAATTACAATATGTTAAAATTTTCAGCCTTGTAAAATAAACAATATTTTGTGATCTTTCATCTGACACTCCAGAGTATAGAGTATATAATCTAAACAATGCTGTAAACAATGGCAGCTGTTTTTTAAATATGACAAAATTTTGCAATGTAGTGTAAATTAAAAAAAAAAATAAAAAATTCTTATTAAACAAAACTAAATTTAAAGATAAATAATAATTATACTCTGCAATGATCAATAAAATGTGCAAATTATAAATAAAATAAGTACTGGAAATAATCCTTAAAATGTTCCAAAATTCAAATAATTCATTTCCAAGGTTTCACAAATTTTTTATTATTATTTTTTGAGTTGATTATACTACATACTGATTATGGAAATTTCTTATCACAAGATATTAAAACTGGAAACACTCCTTTTTTAGCATTTTCTTACTTTACATTATCTGAACAGTTATTTGATCCACCTGTTCTTACGCACTAATTTTTCAAGTGATTCTGAACAAGATTGCATGTTAGATAATAATTTGGGCCAACAAATGAATTTATTTACTAATGAATTTAGTACAAATTAAAAAATTGCTTTTATTATGTAAAAATAAAATACTTTTACATAATTAGTAACTGATCATATTTTTATTTTGTAATTATTATCATTATTTCTGTTTTATAGTCCTTTGTAATTTAATGTAAATTTCTAATATTGTTTTTTATAAAAATTATCAAAATATTTAAAATCCTGTAAAATAAAACTGCATATCAAATAATATATGATAACACAAAAAATTAAAAATAGTTTAATACATTAAAAAATTTATAAATTATTATTTTTGTTCTGTATAAAAGAATTATTTTCTTTTTGTTTATGAAACTGCATATAAAAATTAGAATTAAATATTTGTATTTATATACTCAATTCTCAAATATTATAGTTAAAAAAATATAAATAAAAACAAAATTATTAAATATCAGTTTAATAAATAAGCAAACAAACAAACAATCTTCAAATAAATTTACTCAGAAGAAATCTCTAATACAGATTAAATATATTATTCTATACTTCTTATATCTTGTAATAAATATATTTAACAAAAAATAAGCCTGCATATATTTAAAATTTTTAATAAAAATTCCAAATCTTGCAAGCATTTTTAAGTAATCAAATTAGATAATAAATTAATAAAAATTTTTTCACAATTTTTACATAAATCTAATTTTTAACTAAGTATTATTACATATTAAAATGATACATTTTTAAAAATAAATTATCTCTTATAATAAAGATCACAATATCATTTATTAGGTTAGTAAAAGTAATAAGGACCTCCATTAATATAATTCCCACACATTCCTTTCCAGACAAATTACTGCAATTCATGTCATCTTTAAACGGACTCTACTTAACAATATACAGAAGAGCGTCTCACTAAACTCTCTTTCCTCAATGGTCCATTGATGAATTTTCTCATTTATTTTATGAAAGTGCAAATGTAGTTAAGGAGAAAAATGGATTCTTTTGAAGATAAATGTATTATTGAAAATTATACAAAAAGAAAGGAAGATCAATCACTTCAAATAATAAATATTAATATGAATAATTTATCAGAATATATTTTTAAAAATTCTTATTAAAAATCTACATTTATCACTATAAAATCTGTTATTTAAATTTTTCATTTTTCCTTATAAATTAAAATAAAAAATTTTAAATACTTGTTTAGATAATCTAAAAATTAAAGATATATTTTGCTACAGGCTATAAAAAAAAACTCCAATATAATTTTGTTAATGTTTCTTTAATAATGAAATACATTTTTAAAATTATATCTTATAATAAACTGGTTGTTAATTTTTTACAAGAACCTTAAAGGCAAAACTACATAAGATGTTATTTAAAAATTAAATAATAATAAAAAAAATTGAATAAATATAACTGAAGAGTATAAAATGAATATTCAGAATTTCGAACAAGTTAACAAAATTAAGGAAATAGTATTTAAAATTTATACTTTAATAAAAATTCTCTTTAATTTTCTTCTTTTGATGAATTTTTTATATTTTATTTATTATCATGTTATATATACAAGCTAATACTATCCAATAGAACATTTTCTTCTTGAGAACAAATACATATGGTTATAAGTAGCTGTTATCAGCATAATTATTAAACAAAACATTATGACATGTCTGAATACAATGATTATATATATACAATAACATCATACTTTTATAGTATATAACATAATTTATGAACACAATATGTTCTTATATTTGAATTTTTGCCAGAAATTTCTGTTCTCAATAAGTAATCTTTAGTGCTAATTAACATACTGTAAATGTTTGTTCTTAAAGATCTATAAATTATAGAAGTAATATGTAATATCACAAGTTCAGATGAATTTTAATTATAATTTTTATCTTGGTTTTAATTAATTAGTTTTATGAACTTGTTTGCTAATTCTTTCCAGGCTAATATCTCATGTTAAAATATTAAGTTATTCTGTAATCTGTTATGAATAAATACTTTTTAAATGTAAATCTTTTAAGGTTTACATATAAAAATTACAAGTACAATATTCTATACAGAGTAATAATTTAATTATCTTGTTTTCTGCTAAAAATACAAATAATTCAAAACATTTGGATATTTCTGATCTATTTCTGATAAGATACAATATAATGCACAATGTACTGCATGCATTTATTGATGATAAATTAAAGAATAACTTAAAGACATATTTCTAAAAATATAAAAAAAGCATCTTTGACTAAGATTTCTGGAATTACTTAATATATTAGAGTAATTTTAATTTCATCTTCAGAAGAGAAGCTTATTTCATCATATTTACAAAATAATCAAGCAGTGACATGACAAAAAAAATCAAACTAAGCTAGAAATGGATACATCATAAGCTAGATATATAAATACATTGTATTTTAACAACTTTTTGTTGTTATAAGTTATAAAATAACAACAACAATAATTAATATTAAATCTCAACAAATCAACTTACTTGTTAGATCAATTATAGAAATATTTCTGTACTATGTAATTTCTAAGTTATAAAATTTTATAAGTTTATAGGAATTCTGTTATTCTGATTCAAAATAATTTTGTTCTCCTTTCTAATTATTAATGAAAATAACCAAAAAAATCCAATAAACTTTGAAATAACCAATATTTTTAATAAAAAAAAATATCCAACATAAGATTATACCTAATGTACATAAAAATTTACCTGAATTATATTAGTACAGATAAAAATTTCAAAAATTACCAATGATTTAAATACTGCTGTAAGCCAATTAAGTGAAAATATTAACTTATAAGTGTAAGTAAAAAAAGTTTATAAGTTGAAAAAAATTTCACATCAAACAAAAATAAACCTTGAATTTAACATTATAATACTCTTATTGCAGCAAAGAATGAAATATAAGAAATACTTAAAGAGTGTAGTTATTTTTTAAAAAATAAAATAAAACTTTGAGCATAGTTTTAAATAAAACAGTCTACTTTCATACACACAGCTGTAATGTCAGTTGACATAGTACCAGATAGTTTGCATGAATCGTATTTTAGTACAGCTATTTATTAAAACCAACCATCAAAATCATTTAAAACAA
>NW_019387084.1:14256-15547 GCF_000671375.1 Centruroides sculpturatus | reverse complement strand
TACAATAACCCTGAGAATTGCGAAGCTGTAAAAATTTAATAGACTATTTATTAAAATTCAAAAAGATATTAATTAATATTTTAAATATATAATTAGTGCTTTAGTAATCAAGATTATTTATTATATATGATATGTCACCCTTTTTGTTTGTAAAAAAAAACTTTTTGTGATTTAAAAATTTATATTGAGATTATCAGTGAATCTATTTTTGAATTTTCAGTCTTATTTCCTAAATAACTTTGGACAAGGATTCAATTCTATAGTAGTTTTTAGACAGAGTACATAATAACTATTTAAAAGTTGCATGGTTAAAAAAATCAGGGGACAAAAGAATCACCTGAACCTAAAACCTATAAATTTTGGAGTCATCCAATAATAAGTTTGAGGTTGTTAATTAAATGGTGAATTTTACGCAAACTGTAAAACAATTTGAAGAAATACAACAGAGAGTTTTTCAATTATTTTAGAAAGACCAAAGAGAGCTTTACAATTTATTAGTAGTAGCTGGATCTAGAATAAGTGAGAATATGATTGTGCATGATTGTTTAAATAATGACTTATCAGTGAGTCAGCAACTAAACAATTGCTAATGCACTGTCTAGTTGAATTGTCTTTGTTCTATTTTAAAAAACAAGTTTCAATGCTTGAAAAATAGAGCATACTGTAATTTTTTTACTGTGATTAAAAAATTGCCAGTGCAAGTTCTCACATTCAAATAAATGTGTTCCTTTTTTTTCAACTAAAAAGTTACTCAACTAAAACCTGTACTGCATGCTAGGTCTTATTTAATTTTTCTATATATATCAAATAAAATAAAATTCTCAATCATTTCATTATTAATATTTAGATATTTAGAATAGAAAATATAGTATTTTTCTATAATATTTAATATTTTAATATTTTATAATTCAATTCTGTTTAATAATTTATAAAATATCTTTAATTATATTTAAATAAAACATTTTAATTTTTACATTAATACATTTATATATATATATATATATAATTCATACCTGATTAGAAGGTTTCGTATCGCCTCTATTTTTCAAAGATTTTGGTCGAAGAAAATACAATGCCAATGCCAGTACCATCCATCCCATGAGAAAAAGCAAAAAGTTAAAATCTCCACTGTGTGGTTGTACATTCTGAGGTCCTGGAACTAACAAAGACCTTCCATTAAAATTTATTAACTCTAAATAAATACTAAATGTTCAATTATACACCATAATAAATCATAAATAAACAAAAAGTGATATTCTGTAAGATGTAGGACAAATAGAGAATACAAACT